>NC_056744.1:1172851972-1172949472 GCF_019279795.1 Protopterus annectens | reverse complement strand
AACCAGGACTTAACCAATGTGTCAGCATCAAACCTGCTTTAATTGCATGTAGATGACCATAATGATATCTATTAAGTTGTATTTTAAGCTTATTTATCTTGTATTTTGTAATTTGTAATTGGTATTTTGTATTTTGAATATACTTCATTATTTATTTGGATTGATCATTAGGTATATTAGATATGCAAAAAATATATACTTATAGTTATATAGTCACAATTTATTTGGTTGAGTTTAAACATGACAGGATCTTATGATTTTTGAGATGTTAGTTATTTTAGTTTTTAGTTTTAATTTTTATTTTTCATTTTTATTTAATTTTTTAATTCTTACTTTGAAATGTTTATACTGAAACACTGTTATAAAACTAAAGGAGTTGCTCTGTTTCAAAGAACAGGATAAATAGGTTGGTATGTTTAATTGTAATTGGGAACAACTAATCTATTAACCTGTCAACCCATTAACATATGAACTAGAGATTAGATATGTATTTAAACTCCTTGAGATTTTGTTGATGCTAAAACCTGAGGAAGCGTGTTTTAATACACGTGAAAGCACTTGTTCTTATAATAAATTCAGTTTACGTTTTATTCCGTCGTGGTGGTCTCTTTCTGTTGTTTTTGGACATTAATTTTTAATAATATAAGAGACTGTAAATTTATACATATACCTGTTTTATATTCTATGTGAAAAAGTCAAGAAAAAAATTATCCATTTCTTCCCCTACGATCAGTGCTTGTAAAGAAATAATGTAGCACAAACTGGCACATTTCCCACATCACTGCTCTGCTACAGTACAACAGAAAAATACATTGTTGTAATTGGTAGCAATGTTTAAATGAAGAATTAGGAGTTATAAGTCTGAACTTTGATATCTTCTGTAAAAAATGTGCACGGCTAAGACTTCACTCTAGTTTAACACTGTGCCCAATTCTGTAGCCATTACCAATGGGGGAGGGGTGTTAGACCCACATTATTCATGACACCATCAATAAATACAGATTTCAAATGGACAATGGCCTCCAGTCCATTGCTCATCTTTATTCTACAAGCATAAACCCTATGGTTAAGGCTCACAATGCCATATGGAGACATCATGGCAATTACTTGTGTGCGAGATATATGCAAACATTGTCAGTAGCTCACAAAGTTTCCAGAACACTGAACTTAGGGGGATGGTATATCTTGCTGTGTAGCTTTGTAGGGAACTAAAAGACCCTTGGAAAGGACATTTTCTAAGTAGCCACGCCATTTTCTAAACCAATGCTGATGATACACAGGATGACTATATATTTTCACAGTGTATATCTTCAAGTACAGCAAAACATTTCTCCCTGTTTTTCTTCACCAGAAGAGTGGAAGCACTCCACACTGAATACTGATGGATAGTAAGTAATCTATCCACAGCACCAAAACAAGTTACTACAGAAAAAAAATGTGCACCCATTCCAGATAAAAGTGGTACAACAAAAAAAATCAAAAAGCTGAAGTAGTGTGCAAAGTGGTCATTACGTCTGCTTGATGGTCACTGAATAGAAGTCATTGCAGAAACTGACAACATAAAGTGAGCAATGCACAGTACCTCCTGGGTGGCTCATTAAAAACCACTACTAGATCCTTCAGCAAAAACTTCTCTCTTGTAGAAATGTGGTGCCTGCGAATCTAAACAATTTGGCATTAAGAAAAGATTGTTCTGTGTTTGCGCATTTATTAAACATTACAGGAAGACTAAAAAATAATTGGCAAATGTTAAGCTCCACAGCTCAAACCTGGCACAGTAGGCCATAAATTTCACAATATAAAAAGCACCCCGCAAGACAATCTCATAAAGCCTGATGATCTTCCACATGATTTCCTTATGGAGTGGTCCTGGTTTTCTGGACAGCATGCAGTCAATCATGCATCACTATATACACCTGGTGGAAATGGCATGAGTGATGGGAAATTTCTCCAGTTGGCACAGCTGCTAACATGTCCTTTTCACAAATTTTACTGATGCACAGTCCTCTAAAACATCAGAGATCACTGAAAGTGAGTTCAGGGCTGTCAGAAAGCCCATCCAGATCACTACTGACAGCATATTCATCATCTTCTTTTTGTATACAGCCTACTTGGCCATTTTCACTTTTCTCTAGAAGCAGAGTCGATCTTGCTCTCCTCTTCAAGTCTACAAATTAGTACAATAGAAATATGTGAGAGAATTATTTAAACTGTTACAGTGATCATTTATAATACATATGATTCTCCTGTTTGATATTACTGCCTGAATATAATTTAAGAGATCAATGAATGCTACTAACAGTATAATCCCATAATATTTGAGAACTGTTCCACAAAATACAAAATAGTTAAAACTTAGTAATTCTACAATATGAAAAGACTCACTATAATTTCTGTTTGAGAAAAATTTCTCAGAGATTCTCAACAAACCTGGAAAAGTGGCTGATAAGATTATCTTAAGATGAAAGCCTGACAAATGGTACAGTTTTTGACATTACAGATTCAAAGATATTCAAAAAATTCAAAAGAAACTTTGTCATTTGGGAAACACCAGTGCTACCTAAACAAAATTTTGAGTGTGAGCTCTTTTACAAGAGAGAAAAAAAAACCCCACAAAAAGACAGAATGAACAATAACTATAGTACAAAAGTAAATATCTAGGTAGCCGACGCACATGCTTGTACACTATATACACTGGACAACACTGACTACTAGATGATTAGCACATGAAAAGTGAAGTACTATACACAGAGGTGAGATTGCATGATATTGCACATAATGAAGTGACTAGAATTGCACTAGAATGAGAATATATTAATTTTAGTATACAATAAAACAGAATTACTGTATGGGGGGGATAAAAGCATAACAATCCGTTATAGTTTTGATACAGTCAGATTTACATCTGCATTAATGAGTCTTACTGCAGTTGTTCATGAATCTGGAGGCCCTGCAGAGGATGTCCCGTAAACTTCTACCAGGTGTAAGTTTAGTGAACCAACTATACACTGGATGAAGAGCCCCTCAGTATTTTGCGGGACCTCTTTTTACATCTCATTGCAAAGAGCTCTGTAAGGTAGGAAGACTAGTGCCCACTATCTTTTCTGCTGTTCTTATTATTCTTTGCAGCGTCTTCCTTTTGGCCATTGTGCTGTTACTGAACCATACAGTGCAGTTGGTGGTGATAATGCTCTCAGTGGCTCCTCTGTAGAAGGTATTTAGAGCATTCATAGACAGCTTTGCTTTTCTAACCCTTCTTAGGAAGTGTAGTTGCTGTTGGACTTTAATTAGTTGGTCTGTGTTTGTACTCCAAGAAAGATCCTCTGATATATGTACCCCCAGGAACTTTGTAGTTCGGACTCTCTCCACCTCTTCACTGTTGATCTTGAGGTGCAGGTGCATGGTAGAGCTTTTTCTGAAGTCAATAATGATTTATTTTGTTTTATTGATGTTCAGGTCCAAATTGTTATTGCACCATTCAGTCAGGTAATTGACCTCAATCCTATACCCACTCTTGTCAATACCACTTATGAGTCCCACCACTGTGGTGACATCTGCAAATTTGATGATGTGGTTGTTGCTAGCCTTTGCAGAGCAGTCATGGATAAGGACTGTGAACAGTAGAGGACTCAGCACACAACCGTGGGATATGCCGGTGTTGACTGTAATACTCCCTGAAGTGTTGTTACCAGCACAGGTCCTTTGTGGTCTTCCTGTTAGGAACTCCAGGATCCAGTTGCACAGCTTTATTTATACCAAGGTTGATTAGCTTTTCTATAAGTTGCATTGGAATCACTGTATTGAATGCCAAGCTGAAATCTATAAATAACAGCCTTGCATAGTTGTCGTTCTCTTCAAGATGCTCCAATGTGAGGTGAAGTGCCACCAAAATGGCATCAGCAGTTGATCTGTTTGCCCAGTAGGCAAACTGCAGAAGGTCAAAGGATTGGAGTAGTACTGTAGTCAAATGGTTTTTAATCCATCTTTCAAAGGATTTCATTACATTTGCTGTAAGGGCCATTATCTTGTAATCATTTAGGCAGGTGGGGTTGACTTTTTTTGGGTAGAGGGATTATGCTGGTAAATTTGAAGCATGTTAGTGCTTTATCATGGACAAGTGAGGTATTGAAGATGTTCATCAGGACTATGCTGAGTTGGTCTGCACAGCCTTTCAATACTTTCCCCAGAATGTTATCAGGGCAAGCAGCTATCCTGGGGTTCACTTTCCTCAGTCAGTTCCTTACATCCACAGCACTGAAGCGGAGTACTACCTCCTTTTGGTCATTGGGAAGCTTTACAGCCTCCAGGTTGTTTTTCTTTTCAAACCTGCCATAAAATGTGTCTAGACTGCCCAGAAATTCAGTGTGCTGTTATTGCTCCGAGCTGAGTTGGTTTTGTAGCTGTTGAATACCATGCCACAGGCTTCTTGAGTCTTTCACATCCTCAAATCATCCTTGTATCCTCTTTCCACACTCCCTCGTGGCCTCCTTGATAGCTTTTTGTAGATTAGCCCTTGCCACACTTAGACCCTTCTTATACTTTGCCCTGAAAGCAGTGTTGCTTGCCCTCAGCAACCCATACACCCTGCTGTTTAACAATGTTTTTTGATTGGCTCTTACTTTAATATTTTTGATGTT
The DNA here is from genome assembly GCF_019279795.1 of Protopterus annectens. Classification (NCBI taxonomy): domain Eukaryota; kingdom Metazoa; phylum Chordata; order Ceratodontiformes; family Protopteridae; genus Protopterus; species Protopterus annectens. The sequence goes on along the minus strand of NC_056744.1, from coordinate 1,172,944,835 downwards.
CATTACATCCTCCATGCATTTGGATATGTAAGCCATAGTTGTTTCATATTTTCATCTATGTTCACCGTGGCTGCATCCCTAAAGGCATCACAGTTTGTGATATCAAAGCAGTCCCTTGAGACTATCCTTGGCTCCTTCATGCCAAACTGTGATTTGTTTCACAATGGGCTTATCTCTGATTAAGACAGGTTTGTAAGCTGGCATTAGTTTTATAGAGATGTGATCAGATCCACCCAGGTTTGGTTGTTGTACAGCTCTGTATGCCCCTTTTATGTTAGTGTAAGCCTTGTCAGCTCAAGTCCTAAGCAAAACAGACACTGAAGGTCTGTCTTTCTAATAAATTTGCCTCTCTTTGATGCTATCAACACTGTAATTAAGACATATGAGAAAAGAGGAAAGGTCCTCAATGGAGCATTTCGTTTTTGCTCATAGGAGAAAACTGGATCCTTTCAAATTACTGACAAACTGACCTACAGATGATATCTTGCTTCCCAGACCTGTATGAAGAAAGTTCTGAGGATTTTGGTGCCCATACAGCCCTTATGTACAAGCAAGCAGCCCTTGTGCCTAGGTCTGAGGTCTGGCATATGTCGTGAGGAAGGAGTGCCTAAGCTCTGGCACACTAGCTAAATTGGCAGGATATGTCCTATTTCTTATCATTTGCTAAAACAGTGATCTAATGATGAACATCAAGTTTTTTGTCAGTGACAGCAACTGGGAAAACAAATTACTGTGGTGGGACAACTTGTGTAAGTACTGTATGATTATTGAAAGGCTAAACTTCAACAGTAACTGCACTTCCTTGAGGCTATTAAAGAGTGTAAAAGGTGAAAAATTATATATTGAACATGTTTATCCATTATACTGAAGGTGTTTTTGACTGCTGAAATGTTAATATTAATGAACGTCGAAGGGAGGGAAAATTAAGAGCACTATCTAAGAATTAGAAGTTATGTACCTACCATAACGTTCCATGTTAGTTGTCTTCTCTCGCCTTCTTTCTTGCTGGATGGGTTCGGAGCCGATCCTCGGCTCCGACTCGGCACTTGCTAAGCTCGAGAGCTAATTTTTACCAGTTCGAGGCAACCCTATATCCCATGATGCAAGGCGGAGATTACTCAGATCTCGTTTGGTAGCTAAAGAAATAGCAGTATTTTCTTCCAACATAGGAGGAAGAAACAAAAAACTAAATAACATCATAAGCCTGTAGAAAGTATCCACCTAACCTAGCGAAAGTTGGAGTTAAGCAGATGGAAAAAGGTAAAAACCTCTTAATAGAGGATTAATAATCTTCTCGGTCTGACCAGGCTAGGGGGAAGGAGGGCTTAAGAAAGAAGGAGAGAGAAGACAACTAACATGGAACGTTATGGTAGGTACATAACTTCTAAATGTTAAGTTGTCAATCTCGCCTTCATTCTTGCTGGATGGGACCGCGTCCCTAGCACCTCTTTCCTGGGTGGCTCATTGGAACAGACTCTTGAGAACGGTGGAACCAAAATTTGCTCTGTCTCTGGAGACCAAATCTAGTTTGTAATGTGAGACAAAGGTATGAGGAGAGGCCCATGTGGCTGCTGCACAAATAGTGTCTATTGGAAGTCTAGCTTGAAAGGCTGTAGATGTAGCTAGAGCTCTGGTAGAATGGGCTTTTGGGATAGAAACCAATTCTTTGCCCCTGAGCTGATAAATGTAAGTGATCAATGAAGACAGCCACCTAGATAAAGTAACCTTAGAAACTGGAAGGCCTTTCCTGTTCTCTGCATAGGATAGAAAAAGTTGATCAGACTTCCTAGAAATTTTTGTCTTATCTAGATAATATCTCAGCTGACGGTGAACATCAAGATAATGTAGCTTTTGTTCAGCTCTATCAGAATAATTCGGGAAAAATACTGGAAGATCAATGGACTGGTTTAGGTTAGTCTGAGATGCCACCTTTGGTAAGAAAGATGGATTAGTTCTTAGGGATACCCTATCTTTGTGAAATATTAGATAGGGAGGACGAACACAGAGAGCATGAAGCTCAGATACTCTTCTGGCAGATGTAATGGCAACTAGAAAAAGTGTCTTCCAAGAAAGCAATTTCAAGGAACAGGCAGCTGCAGGTTCGAATGGGGGAAGAATCAAAGATGTTAAAACTAAATTTAGATCCCACTGTGGTGGGGGGTCTCTGATTGGAGGTTTCAATAAAAAGATACCTCGAAGGAATGCCTTGCAAAGTTTATGTGACATGATATTGTGGTCCAAAAAGCCTATGTGAAAATTTGAAATGGCTGCCAGTTGAACTTTCACTGTGGAAGAAGAGCATCCTGAATTAAAAATGCCAGCTAGGAAGTCCAATACCGAATGAATTGGAGCAGTATAGGGGTCTATGTTCCTAGCTTTTTCCCAGAAAGAGAAAGCCGCCATTTACTAGTGTAGATCTTTCTGGTGGAAGATTTTAGGGAAGCTACTATGATATCCCGTACAGGATTAGAAATCATAGGAAGCCTGGCTAAGGATGGAAGTGGAGCAACCAAGCAGTGAGGTTGAGAGTGGGTATGGATTGGTGCAGGTGACCCGACTGGTGGGTCAGAAGATCTGGAACCGGGTCCAGATGCCATGGCTGTACCAAGAGGTAACGATGTAGGAACGGAAACCATATCTGTCGAGGCCAATAAGGGGCAATGAGAATCAATTTGGCTCTCAAGGCGGTTGCTTTCTGAATTAGCTGAGGTATCAGCGGAAAAGGAGGAAAAGCATAAAGAAGTCCCCGGGGCCAATCTTGGGTTAGAGCGTCTCTAGGGGGATGGCCTGGGAGGGGGAAGAGAGAGAAGAAGTCTGGGCATTTGCTGTTTTGGGGTGTAGCGAAAAGGTCGCAGCAAGGAATTCCCCACATCTGAAAAATCTCTTCCGTCACTGACTGTTTGAGAGACCACTCGTGAGGCATGAGAATAGCTCTGCTCAATCTGTCCGCTATGATGTTGGATTTCCCAGGGATGTGCGTTGCTATCAGAAACCGATGAGAGGAGATCGCCCATTGCCAGAGTCTGAGAGCCTCTCGACATAGTGGAAAGGACTTGGTTCCGCCCTGTTTGTTTATGTACCATACTACTGACATATTGTCCGTTTGAACTGCAATTGTTCCCTGAGGAAGAGAGTCGTTGAGGGCTTGCAACGTTAAAATCACTGCTCTCATATCCAGAACATTTATGTGCAGATGGTACTCGTAAGGTTGCCAAGTGCCATGGACCATTCTGCCCTGATAATGCCCCCCCCACCCAATCAGGGAGGCGTCCGATGTAACCGTGGCAACTGGGGCAAGAGGAACAAACGGTCTGCCATGATGGATCTGAGGAGACGATATCCACCAAGTCAGATGTCTTTTGCAAGTTGGGGTTACTTGATCCGGTGACACATGGGAAGTTGTTGAAAGGACCATTGAGTGAATAACATCCATTGTAGTAGCCGCATGTAAAAGCGGGCTAGAGGAAGAAGTGTTATGGTGGCCGCCATAAGACCCAGCACTTTTAGAGCAAATCTGGCCTGAATTTTGTTGCTGAATAGAATCACTTGGACGTGTTTTTGAATGTCCAAGATCCTCTGGTCTGTCAACCTTGCAGAAAGCTGTACGGTGTCCAAATTTGCGCCTATAAAGGTAATATATTGACAAGGCGGCAAGGCAGATTTTTCAAAGTTTATAGAAATTCCTAACCCTCTGCAGGTGTGAATGGTGTGATTTCTGGCTTGGAGAAGCTGATGCCTGGTGGTGGCAGTGAGGAGCCAGTCGTCTAGATATGGAAACACCTGGAATCCTTGACATCTCAGGTGAGCCGTAACCACTGCCATGCATTTGGTAAACACTCTGGGGGCTGTTGTGAGTCCAAAGGGCAGGGCCCTGAATTGGAAGTGACTGGTCCCCAGCCGAAAGCGGAGAAATCTTCTGGAGCGTCTGTGAATTTTTATGTGATGGTACGCATCCTGAAGATCTATAGAGCACATCCAATTGTCCTTGCCCAGAAAGGGTAGAATGGACTGTAGCGTGACCATCCGGAATCTTGATTTCTTTACAAACTTGTTGAGTTTGCTCAGATCTAATATTGGCCTCCAGTCCCTGTCTTTTTGGAACTAAAAGAACCTTGAGTAGATTCCGGATCCTAATTGGTCTGCGGGACTGGCTGGATGGCTCTTTTACTAGCAGTTTTGATATTTCTAGTACTGCTAGTTCCCTTAGACCGGGTGGAGCGTCTGGAAGGGTTCCCTTTGCTGAATTGGGGTTTGGATAAAGGGGATCTTGTAACCCTCGGATATAATTGACTGTACCCATTTGTCTTGAGAAAGGAAAGCCAGGCTATTGGGTACAGCGATAATCTTCCCCGACTGCCTCCGGCGGACAATCGGGCAACATCTCAGGAATGCTGAAAGGGTTTGTCAGAAAGAGGCTCTCTGCTACCCTGATTCTGCGGACCCCTCTGCCCCTAGGGCGTCTATTGTTGTTACCCTCTCTGCCTCTGGGGTAAACTGACTTCGTCGTCAGGCGTGACTCCTTGAGATTTGCAGAACCACATTTTCCCTCCCTTCTGTCCTTTGGGGTAAGGTCTAGAAGGGCGGAGAAATGGACTCCTGGCAGAGAGAGTCTTGCCATCTTGTTCGCATCTAGTCAAAGTGTCTTTCACTTGAGGACCGAACAAGGTCGAGCCATCAAAAGGGGAGTTTGTGAAAGACGCCTTGAAGGGGTCTGCAAAATTACAAAGCCGCATCCAGGACTGACGCCTTAAAGCCACTCCTGTGCCTGCGGCTCTACTCGCTCCATCGGCTGCATAAGAAATGAGCCGCATGGAGGAGTTAGCAATGGAGTTAAGGATTCCTAACTGTGAGGTAATCTTATCCTGAGACCCAGCAGCTGACTGATCCTGTAAAACTTCCCCCAACTCTTTAAGAACGTCTCTTTGGAGGTGGGTGAAGTGGCATAGGTAGTTCAGCGATCTCATGGCAAAAGTCGCTGAAGAAAAAATCCGCTTACCGTACCTGTCCATAGTCCTAGAATCCTTATTAGGAGGATGAACAGGTACTGAAGGATCAGCTAATTCCTTCTTGGTGGCAGCAGCCACCACCATGGCATCAACTGGGACACCTTTTGTTAAGTATTGCCTATCTTGTGGAGCTGTAATAAATTTTGAAGGTCTCCTGGGGGTAGGTTCCACCGAATCCGGAGCCATCCACGCCTTCCGAGCCACTACTTCCATGAGAGGGTCGAAAGGCGGAGACACCCAGGAGGTGGAGGGTCGAGATCCGAACGCCTCCAGGTATACTGACTCGTCCTCGGAGGGATTAAGGGAGGGCCAGTTCCCCCTCTGTTTAAGGATTTCAAGGATGTCTGAAAATGAGACATCCTCAGAGGAGGACCTTGGGGACCCCTCCGACTCATCCAAGTCAGTATCTGATGTGGTAGACTCAGGGGAGTCTACATGTTTCCTCTTACATGTCCTCTTACGGGGGGGGGGTTCTCCTGACAGATCAGGAGAAGCCTCGGAAGAGGAAGATATTCCCAATGGGGAAACCTGAGGCGTTGGATCTCTGGGTCCGGGGGCAAGAGAGTGAGAAGAGACGTCAGCAGGCACTGTAGTGGGAGGAGCTGATGGAACTGTCCGTTGACTAAGCCCAGGGGCTAGTACACTCCTCATCACCTCGAAGGCTCCCCCATCAGAGAGACCAGAAGGCTCCCGCTCTGAAGAGATAGGAACCCCAGGCCTCACCGATAGGGAAGTCTCCGAGGCAGATGTCGGGCCGAGCTCACCGCCAAGCTCCGAGAGGGAGAACGGGTCGGACAAGGGTCCGTGCCACTCGCCCCCTCGGAGCCGACGAGAGAGCAGACGCCGGATCCCTCCAATGAAGGTCTCAGGAGGAAATCGGGCGAGGACGCCGGAGCCAAAGGGTTGTATCGGCTCCGCGGTCACAGTACGGTTCGATGAGCTCCGGCTCCGAGCTCTGTAAGAGAGTCGAAGGAGGAATGTTCAGTGGGTGTGATATAGCTACCGTCTGTTGAGATGGGCTATGGAGAATTTGCGCCAATGCCTGAGACTTTAATAGTCTACTTACCACTCTCTCAAGGTCGTGATCAGATAGCCTGGATGACCGAGAAGATCGGCTCCGATGGCTCCGCTCTGAGAGCAAGGGTGATCTCGGAGCCGAATGAATTGATTCCACGGAAGGGGATCGAGACCTCTTTTTTGAGATCAATGGAGCCATCGGAGCCGAAGAGACGTCGGCTCCAACCAGAGCCGACACTGAGTGTCTAGACTGAACAGTATCGGCGCCGGGTGGAGCCGATACTGACGCTGGTAAAGAAGGATCGGCTCCGGCCGGAGCCGATCTCGACCCAGGTGAAGATGAACCTGAAGCCGATGGCTTGGAAGCCTGAGCCGAAGGCTTGGCAGGTTTCGAGGGCTTCCCCGGCGCCGACTTAGTCGGGAGCTCGGTTCAATAAGCCCCTTAAAATGAGCTTATTTTTTCTTTCCTGCAGGACTCTTGGGCTGAAGGCATGACAGATAGCACAAGAGTCCTGCAGGTGAGAAGGTCCCAGGCAATAAATACAAGAAGTGTGACCGTCTGTCAGAGACATCTTCTGACAGCACGAATCACACTTCTTGAAACCTGAGACCTTAGTGTCCTTCGACATGACTGTGTCGATGAAACACGTAAAAAACACCGACACACAACCACTCAGTCCAAAATTAAATTAATTTAAATTAAATGAATCTAATTAACACAGACAGGGATACAGACAGTCACTCACACAAAAATCCCTGACAGGAAAAAATTTAGGGAGGGGAAGGCCTAAGGCCTACAAGGGTATAGGGAACAACTCACTTAAGGAGGGAAACTGACGGGAATAGGGTTAACGTGAATCGATACTAACAAAACAATAAAAATTTGGTGAAAAAAGTTATAAAAGGGGGTAGACAAGAGTCTATTAAAGTTCACTTACCTAGAGCTGGTAAAAAGGCACCTCGTTAGCAAAGCGGCAAATGAGATCTGAGTAATCTCCGCCTTGCATCATGGGATATAGGGTTGCCTCGAGCTGGTAAAAATTAGCTCTCGAGCTTAGCAAGTGCCGAGTCGGAGCCGAGGATCGGCTCTGAACCCATCCAGCAAGAATGAAGGCGAGATTGACAACTTAACATTTTGTGTTACAAGTCCTCCAAGATGAACTAAACAAGTACTTCCAAATCTGGGAGATTCTGTGGAAGTGAAACATGAATGGAAAAGTACTCATGAAATAAATTGAAAAGGGAGAATGTTTTTTATGTATTCAGCATTATGGTTTGACAGACTGGCTATTTATGCATGTATAGATTTTCTTATTTATTTTATCTATCTTTTGTTGACCAGTTTAGTCCACCTAGGCTAGTAGCCTCTTTTCAGGGGAGACCTAAGGGGGTGTTGATACTATTATTGGCTATTATTAGTGGAAATTTGGCGAGGGCATCGGGGGGACTTCCCCTACTCTTAGTAGTAGGGGAAGCATTTGTATGTGACACAACAGACTACCTGTTCCAGGCATGGAGGTGGCCTGGAGAAACAGGGAGAAAACATTGCGGATTCAGCTTGTGCTTAAACGGGAATGAAAGTTGCTGAAAAAGTAAAATTGCTACCAGACGTTTTTTTCTGATGGTGTGGGTACAGAAAAAAAGTGACAATGAAGAAAAAGAAAATTGTGAAGGAAAAGGAGATTGTAGTTGAAACGGAGATGGATTCAGAGGAAAATTTTCAGAGGAGATTGTTTGAAGGAGAAACGGTTACCTCTGAAAAATGCATAATTACAACCCTACAATGGGAAGGGGGTGCGGGATGCTTATTTGGAAGAAATGGTAAACAAATGGGAGCCAGAAAGTGGAGTAGCAATTTCACGGAACGACATCATGGAAAAAAATAGAAGAAAAAGGAGAAGAAGAGTGTGTGTCAGAAAATGTTCCAGAGACAAATACTTATGCACAAAGGAAAAAGAAGAAATACAACAAACAAAACAGAAGTATAAAGTATGTCTGAGCAGTAGAAAAGAAAGTTTGGACAGGTATGAGGTTTGGGACTTTGTCATAGCACCTCTAGGTGTCAAAGCAAAAGAGGTGAGAACATTTAATTACAGAAAAACTTTTTTGACTTGATATTTGAGACTGGGCAGGCCATGGAAATTTTTTGGGTGCATATGAACAAAAGAAAAATATTTATCCATGGTCAGAATATGTGGTGCAAACTTTTTACAGATAAAAAAAGAATAATGATCCAGTTTAGAAATGAAGTTGAAGCAAATGAACTGAAAGGACATTTGTTAGCTATATGTATAGAAGTAATGAACAATACAAAAATATATGATGAAATAGGACTATGGACTCGGGGATGGGAATCTGGAGTAATACTGAAAATGGAAAATTATAATGTTATGCACGGACCTAGTATTGTTGATGTTCATGGTAATAGGGGTTTTGTGAAATACAGGGATCAACCAAAAACTTATTTTTGTGGAAAAAATTATCATTTAATCGATGAATGTGATAATGTTATTTATGTGGCAAAACAGTGCTTAATGCAAAAAATTGTGATTTAAGGTGAAAAAAGTGTGGCAATACTGGTCATTCATGGCTAGAATGTGAAATGAATGTTAAAGAAAATGAAGTTATACAGGATGAAGAGATAGTAGACTGTGTTATACAAGAAAATGTACAAAAAGCTGTAACTGATAAAGAGGTTATACATGAAGTTAAAGAAAGTAACAAGGAAAAAGAAACAGAGGAGACAAGTGAGGAAGAACCTGACTGACGCACAGTAATTAATAAAAAGAATTCAATAGGGAAAAGAATTAATGAAAGGAAAAGAAAACTCAAAACTGTAATGCTTCAAGAAAATAATGAAAGGGATAAACACTATTAAAACTGTTCTTAAAAGCTGAAAATATTAGCTTTAAATGTGAACAGTAGGAAAAATCTTAAGAGGAGAATGCAGTAGATGCAGATATTACTGTTTTTAGAAGATATCAGATTATTAACAGAGGAAGAAAGAAAAACTTTGAAATGGTGCGGTAGTTTGGAACATGGGGAAAAAACATGCTTGGACATATGTAAATTATGTCAAGAAAGCATAAAAATATTAGATGTAACCATAGTGGAACTAGGATGAATTATGGTAATAGACTTGAGATGGAAAAAAGTACAATTGTGTACACTTACCATAAATGTAGATGTTCGAGTGTATTCACTGTTGCAGTCATTACATTTGGGTAATCTGCTGGCAGGTTGCCCTCAGTCGGGCTGAATATCAAAGTCTTGGGTCCTGCGTCAGTTGCTGTCTCCTCTTCCATGACGTTGTCAGGTCTATAAAACATGCAGCCAATGCCATTTTCTTTAGTTTTTCTTGCCCCAGATGTCAGGTGCCCACAAAATGGGGAGCAAAAAAAAAAAAAATAATATATATATTATATATATATATATATATATATATATATGTAAATGCAATTGTAACAACAAAATTTACCTTCATCTAAAAGCAAATCCACCACAAAGGCTGTAGAATATAGTGAAGGAAGGAGAAGTTCTAGTAAAAAGGGGGATGGCGGGTGGGTAACCCAGACTGCAGCACACTGGAACATCTACATTTATGGTAAGTGTACACAACTGTACTATGTTCTTCATGTTTCACTGTTGCAGTCATTACATTTGGGTAGAATCCCAAAGCTATGGATGGGAGGCTGGAACTAAATAGCATTAGGTGTGCTATAAGGTCCTGCAGAACTGCAGTGGCAAAGCCTGCCCTGGACTTAGCGAAGAGAGGCAAATGATAATGCTTTGTAAAAATATGAACAGAACTCCAAGTAGCAGCTTCTAGAATGTCTTTACTTGGCACCCCTCTGAGAAAAGCTGCTGAGGTAGATGCAGCCCTGGTGGAATGTGCCCAGATTCCCTTGGGCACCGGTTTACCATGATGCAAATAGCAGAAATGAATGCAGTGGCTTAGCCACTTTGAAATAGTCTGCTTTGAAATAGCCTTCCCCTCTGATCCTGCAGCAAATGCCACCAGTAGCTGCTCAGACTTTCTTAGAGATTTGGTCCTGTTAAAGTAGAATCTTAGTTGTTTGTGTACGTCCAAGGAATGCAGAATCTGCTCCCCCTTGTGCTGCAGATTTGAGTAAAATGTTGGCAGGTGAATAGTTTGGTTAAGAGCCACACTGAATACCACCTTAGGCATTAAGGAAGGATTGGTCCTGAGGGACACCCTGTCCGGGTAAAATGTAATAAAAGGCTCCACAGTCATGAGGGTCTGTAGTTCTGAAACCCTTCTTGCTGAAGTGACTGCCAGAAGAAAAGCCGTTTTCCAAGATAAAAACTTTATATCCGCAGTAGCTGCTGGTTCAAATGGAGGCAGGATGAGCTTTACCAACACAAAATTGAGGTCCCATGCAGGAGGTGGTGATCTTCTGGGAGGCCTTAAATTTTTGGCCCCTCTAAGATATTGTTTTAGCAGAAGATGAGAAAAGATGGGAGGCTCTGCTTTGTAATGAGCCAAGATAGCAGAGGCATGGATTTTTATTGATGAAAAAGATAGGCCCTTGTCAAGCATCTCAGTCAAGTATTATAAAATCTGAGGAATATTTGGCTTTCCTGTGTCCGTCCCTTCTGCTTGGTTCCAAACACAGAATCTCTTCCATTTATCAGCATATGATTTTCTAGTACTAGGCCTTCTGGTTTCCAAAATGACATCCATCACAGATTTACTAAGAGGTGGTGTTTGAATAATTACATGATCAGCCATGCTGCCAGGTTCAGAGTTTAGAGCTGGCTGTGCAGAATTTGATTGCTCTGCTGAGACAGTAGATGAGGTATTTGAGGCAAGTACCAAGGAGGGAGTTGAGACATATTCCTTAGAATTGGGTACCAGTGCTGGCGAGGCCAGTCCGGGGCAATTAGGATCATTTTTGGATTTTCCTGTCTGACCTTTAGTAAGACCTTGGGAAGAAGAAGCAGAAGAGGAAAGGCGTAGACTGATAGGTTTTTCCAGCTGAAGGATAGGACATCCACTTTCCATGCTTGTCTGTGATAAGCCCTTGTGCAGAATTTGTCCAGTTGATAATTCTGGGGAGAGGCAAATAGATCTATGTCCAGACTCCCCCATTTCTCTGTTATCCTGCTGAAGACTTGTGGATCCAGATTGCACTCGTGAGGGTCCATAAGATTTCTGCTTAGGTCATCTGTCAGAGTATTTTGTTTTCCTGGCAGGAACTGAGCTTGAAGATGTACTTGGTAAGTCAAGGCTGTGCCCCACAATGCCATGGCTGCTCTGCAAATGGGGTAGGAATGTGTACCCCCCTGCTTGTTTATGTACCACATAACCGTGGTGTTGTCCGTCTATCAGTATTTGTCCTGGATGAAGTAAGTCCTTGAAGGCTGTCGGGGCATTCTGAACAGCTAACATCTCTTTCTGGTTGATATGCAGATGCATTTGTTTTGGGCTCCATATGCCTGAATGCATCTCCCCGCCAGGTGGGCCCCCCCAAGCATAGTCTGATGCGTCTGTAGTTAGGGTTTGGGTGGCAGGGGGTAGAGTGAAAGACCGTCCCATGTTCTGGTGACATGTCTCTGCCCACCAAAGAAACTCCTGTTGTAGGCAGGGAATGTGAGGAATTATTGTTTCCAGACTGTGATAATGTTGACTCCATAAACTTTTTAGATACCACTGTAGTTTCCTCATATGCAGTCTTGCATATGGAATTAGTAGAATGCAGGATGCCATGAACTTCCAGAGCATGCAGAATTTGTCTTGCAGATAACTGGGTTTTTGTTGCCATCTGTTTGAAGTAAATAGTCAGTTGCCTTTGTTTGTCTGGTGTAAGGTAAACCATCTGGGCAGTTGTATTCAAGCTTGCACCCAGGAATGGAATCTTTTGAGAGGGTACCAGTTGTGATTTCCTTTCGTTTATTGTGTCCCCTAGGCATGTTAGAAGCCTTTTTACAAACGCCAGATACTGAGGATGAATATCCTTGTTTTCTGCTTGAATGAGACAGTCGTCCAAGAAAGAATAGATTTGTATGCTTCTTTGTCTGCAGAATGCAATTACTGGTGCCAGGCACTTTGTAAAGACCCTGGTCACAGTAGATAAGCCAAAGAGTAGTGCATAGAATTAGTAATGCATAAAACCAGTCTTGAAGCGGAGGTATCTTCTGCACGATTCCATTATTGGGATATGCAGGTATGCCTCTTTTAAGTCTAGAGTCACTAGCCAAGCGTTCTTGCCCAGCATGGGCAGAAGCTGTTGCAAAGTCAGCATTTTGAATTTTGGGATGTCCAAGAATGTGCTCAGAAATCGATAAATCCAGTTCTGGGCACCAGGCATTGTCTTTTCTGGGTGCCAGGAACAGTCTTGAGTAAAACCCTTGCCCTTTTTCTTCTTCTGGTACTGGGTGAATAGTTCCCATATCCATAAAGGACGCAACTTGTTGCTGTGCCTCTGCCCATTGATTTTGTGGCAAATCTGGCCAACCGTTTGGAATTGGCAAGTTATGGAAATGAAATCTGTATCCCTGGGATACTATGTTTAATACCCACTTGTCCTTGGTTATTAACTGCCAATTTTGAGCATGAAGTGCTAATTTTCCACTTAAGTGGGCACCAAAAGATAAGTGCTTGGTGATGGCAGAGGGAAGTCATTGAGACTGTTTACTGTAGGGTTGCGCTTTGTTTCCTCCAGATTTGGAGGTAGAGGCACCCCATTGCTTTGACCTCTAAGAACCCTGTGATTGGTATCTAGAGCCTTTTGAGCACCTGGATTTTCCCCATGAAGCTGTCGGACACAAGAAAGGACCAATTTTTTGTAGGCCAGTGTCTACTGAATCTTGGTGGCTGCACTTGTAAGAAGTCTTTTACAGTTTGCTTTGTCTTCCATTTTCTTTAAAACCTCTTCTGCCTTATTACCAGAGTATCATGCTGTAAAGGAGCATCCAACAATTTAGATTTAACATGATCAGGCAGATTTTGCTCCTTGAGCCAGGCATGCCTTCTAATCACAGATCCAGTTACTGTGGCCCTGCAGGAGGCCTCCAAGGAATCAAAACTTCATTGCAAAGTATGCTTTTCAACCTGTTCTGCTGCATGCAATAATTCCTGTAATTCTTTATTTTCCACACATTCAGAAATCAACATAATTTTCTGTTTCAATAATCCCATAACATGCTGTTGATATTTAAGCATATGAAACTGGCAGTTTAAGGTCCTAATAGCCAAGGTTGCAGATGTATAAACCTTCTTTCCCCATCTATCCAGCACCCTGGAATCTCTATCAGAGGGGGTAGGAGTCTTAGCTGTAGAGGCCTTTACACCACCTTTGGGACCCTGTGAGATAGTTTCAGGGTCAGCAGCAGGATTTTTGAATAAAAATTTGTGGGAGTCAGGAACCCTGTAATATCTGTCTGGCTTACTAAGAGCCGGAGGTAGGGAATCTGGAGCCATGCTTGATTCCGAAAACACATCATCAACAATGTCTAATACAGGAGGTATGGCCAAAGGCCTATACTGAGGAAGAAGGAAATCCCTAAGCCTGTTTTTTGACTCTGAGAAATCCTGACTCTCCCAATGAAAATGTTCCCTCAAAGTATTCAAGGTTTCTCCAAAAGAATAATCTTCAAGAGGAGATGCAGATGGGATGGATTCCTCTGCATCTGAATACTCATAGGGTGGTATAGAAAATTCTTGATCAGAAGAGGAATCAGAAGAAATAGAAACCAGATCTGAAGATTCATACTCGGTGTCCTGCCTAGGCCTCTTATCAGGGGGGGTTGGGAACCCCTGATCAAGGCAATTAAGTCTTCAGCCATTTTGATCATCTGTTTTTTGGGCATAGAGGCGTGAGCACGTGGCTCATGTGTCAGTTTTTTAGCCTTAGATGTTGCTTTTGTCTTTGAAGCTGGCGTCGGTTTTATATAGAAATGCTGAGGCCTGAAAACACCCTCAGAAGCCGGTGCCTGCTCAGCGGCTCCAGACCCATCCGAGGGAGAGACATCCGCGGGTACAATACTCTGAGAAGCTCACGGCATGCCGGACTCTACATGGGTCTCAGTAGAGGCCTGCAACTCAAAAGTAGTGGGTATCAGGGGCTGCAAAAGCACCTGAGTACAGGCAAACTGGCGACTGGCTTAGGAGAAGCATCGTCATTGGTTTTGGACCTCAACAGTTTGTCTCTGTCCTTATCTTTGTGTTTTTTGTGAACTCCAGTAGTCTGATTGCTATCAGACATTTCAGGGTAATTAAATCTGCTCCCAAAATATTCTGAAGCAAAGATATACAGACGCTTAATAGTGTGTTGGTTAAATCTAGCACAAAACTGACAGCAAGGCATGTTATGATCTGGGCCTAGGCAAGGAATACAGTTGTTGTTGTGTCTTTCGGCTTTTCCCAGTTAGGCGTCGCCACAGTGGAACTCCGGTCTGCTAATGATTGTTAGTTGATTTTTACATGCCAAGTTACCAGCCCTGACGCACAATCTTCAACGAAGGCATGCCCATTCATGCATGTCTCCACGCAGAAGACACTCTAGCTGAGAATCGAACCGGACACCGTCTTACTGTGAGGTGACAATGCTACAGTACAAATGAAAATCCTTATGAGGTATTTGCTTCTCACAAGTAATGCAATTATTAACTTTTACTGACATCGGTAAGGAGCAAGAAAAAGTTTCCCCAACGGGGTACTTGGCTTTAATTGAATATTTCGGTTCTGAAACTTGATTGCGAAAATTTCAGGAGTCGGCCGACCGGCACTTGCAAACTGCTTCTGCTTCGGGCACCGTGCGGCAAGAAAGACTAAAGAAAATGGTGTCGGCTGCATGTTTTATACTGCTGACAACCTGACGTCATGGAAGAGGAGACAGCAACTGACGAAAAACCCAAGACTTTGATATTTAGGCCGACTGAGGGCAACCTGCCAGCAGATTACCCAAATGTAATGACTGCAACAGTGAAACACAAAGAACATCTGTGTGTACAGAATTATAGCTTTATAAGCATATGTAACAAAAAAAAGAGAGAGAGAAATTATGTTTAAAACTATTCTTAAGTAAGTTTGTGTAAATATGGACATTATAGTGGTGGGTGATTTTAACTGTAATTTAAGAAAAGAATAAAAGCTATTGCAATGTTAACATGGTTAAAGAAATTATGAAAAGTGGAGAGTTAAGTGTATCAGACAATCACCACTGGAGCTACAAAAGGAATGAAATTAGGACAGAAATTGATTTTTTTAAATATCTGATAGTTTGAGAGTTAAAAAAAGGAATTAAGCATGCTGAATTTTCACATCATGTGGCTATGGATTAAAGTGCAGGAAATGAAGAATTATCCTTCTTCTTTCAGCTGCTCCCATGAGGGGTCGCCCCAGAGGATCATCCGTTTCCATTTCTTCCTGTCCTCTGCATCTTGTTCACACACCAACCACCTGCATGTCCTCTTTCACCACATCCATAAACCATATCTTAGGCCTTGTTTCCTGTTACCTGGGCAGCTTCATCTTTAGCACCTTTTTCGCAATATACTCTGCATCCCGCCTCAGCACATGTCCAAACCAACATAATCTTGCCTCTATGGCTTTGTCTCCAAACCTTCCAAGCTGGGCTGACCCTCTAATATACTTATTCCTAATCCTGTCCGACCTCGTCACACCCAGTGCAAATCTTAACATCTTTAACTCTGCCACGTCCAGCTCGGACTCCTGCCTTTTTGTCAATGCCACTGTCTCCAACCCATATAACATATGTCTCACTACCCTCTTGCATACATTCCCTTTCACTCTTACTGGTACTAGTCTGTCACAAATCACTCCTGACTCTCTTATCCACTCTGCCTGTACTCTCTTCTTCACCTCACCATTACTCCGAAATGTTGATCCCAAGTACTTAAACTCATCCACCTTTGCCACCTCTACTCCCTGCATCCTCACTTTTCCTCTATCCCCCCTCTCATTCACACACATATATTCTGTCTTAGTCCTGATGACCTTCATTCCTCTTCTCTCTAGAGCATATCTCCACCTCTCCAGGGTCTCCTCCACCTGTTCCCTACTCTCACTACAGATCACAATGTCATCTGCAAACATCATAGTCCACGGGTCTCCTGTCTGATCTTGTCTGTCAACCTGTTCATCACCATTGCAAATAAGAAACGGCTCAGAGCTGATCCTTGATGTAATTCCACCTCCACCTTAAACGCATCCGTCACTCCCACTGGAGACCTCACCGCTGTCACACTACCGTCGTACATATCCTGTACCACTCAAATACTTCTGTGACACTCCCGACTTCCTCATACAATTCCACAACTCCTCTCTAGGCACCCTGTCATATGCTTTCTCCAAGTCCAAAAAGACACAATGCAACTCTTTCTAACCTTCTCTGTACTTCTCCATTAACACTCTCAGAGCAAACATTGCATCTGTAGTGCTCTTTCCTGGCATGAAACCATACTGCTGATCACTAATCACCTCCCTTCTTAACCTAGCTTCCACTACTCTTTCCCATAACTTCATGCTGTGACTGATCAGTTTAATCCCTCTGTAGTTACTGCAGCTGTGCACATCATCCTTATTCTTAAAAATCTGTACCAAAACACTTTTTCTCCATTCCTCAGGCATCCTCTCACTTTCCAAGATTTCATTAAACAATCTAGTTAAACACTCCACTGCCATTTCACCTAAACAACTCCATGCTTCCACAGGTATGCCATCCGGAACAACAGCCTTTCCATTCTTCATCCTCTTCATAGCTATCCTTACTTCCTCCTTGCTAATCCACTGCACTTCATGATTCACTATCTGCACATCACCCAACCTTCTCTCCCTCTCATTCTCTTCATTCTTCAGCCCCTCAAAGTACTCTTTCCATCTGCTCAACACACTCTCTTCACTTGTATGTTTCCCTCATTATCCTTTATCACCCTTACCTGCTGCACATCTTTACTTGCTTGGTCCCTCTGTCTAGCCAATCAGTACATGTCCTTTTCTCCCTCCTTAGTTTCCAGCCTTTCATATGACTCTTCACACGCCTTATCTTTAGCCTTCGCCACCTCTCTCTTTGCCATGCACCTCATCTCCTTATACTCCTGTCTACTTTCTTCATCTCTCTGATGATCCCACTTCTTTGCCAACCTCTTTCTCTGTATACTCTCCTGTACTTCCTCATTCCACCACCAGGTCTCCTTGGCCTCCTTCCTCTTTTCAGATGTCACACCAAGCACCTTTCTAGCCATCTCCCTTACTAGCTCTGCTTTAGTTATCCAGCAATCAGTAACTCTTCACTGCCACCCACTGCCTGTCTTAACTCTTCCCTGAACTCCACCTCACAATTACCCTTTTTCAATTTCCACCATTTGATCCTTGGTGCTTCACTCACACTCCTCCTTCTCTTCTTGATCACCAATGTCATCCGACAAACCACCATCCTATGCTGCTGAACTACACTTTTCCCTGCCACCACTTTACAGTCTCCAAACTCCTTCAGACTGGCCCTCCTATGCAAGATATAATTCACCTGTGTGCATCTCCCTCCACTCTTGTATGTCACCCTCTTCTCCTCCCTCTTGTTAAAATATAAATATTCACAGCCATGTCCATCCTTTTCGCAAAATCCACTACCATCTGACCTTCTGCATCCCTTTGCTTAACACCATACTTACCCATCACTTCCTCATCCCCTCTGTTCCCTTCACCAACATGCCCACTGAAATCTGCTCCAATCACCACTCTCTCACCCTTGGGTACAGTCATCACCACTTCATCCAACTCACACCAAAATTTTTCTTTCTCATCCATCGCACACCCAATTTGTGGAGCAAATGCACTAAGATTCATCATTACACCATGAATTTCCAGCTTCATAAACATCACTCTATCCAACACTCTCTTCAACTCCAAAACACTCTTAGCATACTGCTCCTTCAGGATAACCCCTATGCCATTTCTGCTCCCATCCACACCATGATAAAACAATTTGAACCCGCCTCCGATATACCCAGCCTTGCCCCCCTTCTATTTGGTCTCTTGTACACACAATATACCAAACTTCCTTCTGTCTTTCATATCAGCTAGCTCTCTCCCTATACCAGTCATACTGCCAACATTCAAAGTTCCTAACCTCACTACCACAGTCCTAGTCTTTACCTGCATTCGGGCATGCCTTCCCCCCTCTTCTCCTTCGGCCAACAATAGCCCAATTTCCGCCAGCACCCTGGAAATGAAGAATATAAGAATAGGAAAAGGAATAAAGAGAATTAATGAAAAGGAATTAGATTTACAAGAGAAAAAAAAACTTTGTAATTATGGAAAAATCATATGAATACGAGAGAGTTTTATGAGAACTGAACTGTTTGGTGGTTTAATTTTAAAAAGACAAATAAAAAAGTGTTTTTAGAATGTATAAGGACAAAAAGAAAAGAAAGAGATATAAGATATTAATTCAAGAAACATTCAGAGACTTATTAGAGAAGAAAAAAATCCTTTTATGAAAAAGGAAAAATATAAAATGAATCAAATTAAAATTAACTTGTTATATAAGCAAAAATATTGTTTACAAGAAAAGAAAGAAGAGGTAGCACCATATTTGAATAAAATAATAAAAGGAAAAATAGCAAGAGAATTAAAAAATAAGGAAAGCAAACAATACAAGAAGGAATATATGAAATAATTAACAAATAATTCCAGTACATATTCTTTAAAAGAAAAGAAAACACAGAACAAAAAGTTATAAAGGTGAAAAATTAAACAACAAAGGTAATGAGTATTTCGAACAAAATATAACTATGAAAGAAATGAATGAAATTTTAAAAGATATTAACATGAATTCTGCAATAGGACTGGATGGAATTGAATATGGTATGTATAAAAAATGGAGTGGCAAAAATATTTTTATAGAAGTTATGAATGAATGGATAGAAACTGGAATTAAAGAGATATGTACAGGAGCTATAAAATTATATTTAAAAAAGGAAATAAAGAGGAGATAAACAACTGGAGACCTATAATATGGATTATACATTTTTTATGACAATAACAAAAAGGTTAGAAAAAAATGGATAGAATATATGACCAATATGTGAAAAGGAAGTCAAGAGTTATTATGGATAATAAGAGAAATAAATGATATCATAAATAAAAATGAAGAAGCAAATGTTATGATAGGGAATACAAGGAAAGCCTATGATAATATTCAATATAAATCATTATGGAGAATTTTCCAGGCAAATGTAATCAAAACATATTATAAGTAATATAATCTCTTTATGAAAGAAACCATGTGAAACTAAATGTAAATGGCTGAACTGGGGAAGAACTAAAAATGGAATGTGGAATAAAATAGGACTGCCCAGCTAGTAGTGTAATTTTCTCATTAGGTATGGATATAATAGCGAAGAAAATTAATAAAATGTCAAGTAGCGGTGGATACAAAATGATAAAGGAAGTACCACTGCCAATAATGTATAATTATGCAGATGATATTGCATTAATTGTTAAAAATAAAGTATGGATGGAAGAAGTAAATAAAAAATTAAGTATAAATTAAAAAATGGTTTAAGTATACATAAAGAGACAAGTAAAGGATTTGGTTTTGAAGGTATGATAGAAGGTATTGAGTTCAGTGAAAAATATATAGATATATTAGGAACAACATTTGGAAGGAATGATTACAGACAACAATGGGATAATGTACTCAAAGAAGTAAAGGATATGACTGTTTTTGGAAATCATATAGATTTTCATATAGACAAAAGCATGCTTGTTGAACACCATGGTAATAGTAAAAACTGCTTATGTTGCTAACATCTATAGGATTCCCATTAAGTAAGAAAAGGATGTAATGATTATATTTTTATATCGTGCTCTAGACTGAATCCAGTCAAGAGAGGGATTCTATATATTAAAGAAGAACAATGAGGCTTGGGTTTAATAAACCCAATAGTACATGCAGCATCTTAGGAAGTATGAAGAGAAATAAAAACTTGATAAAAATGATACTATTTTACAAATACAAAAAAGTGTGGGAAGGAATGGAAGTAAAAAAATAGTAGTAAAAACACTGTGAAAGAAGAAATGAAAGAGTTCCAAAACAAAATTGTGTTATGGAAAATAAAGAATATATGTGAGAAAAATAGAAAGGCGTGGTATTTAAATATTCTAAAAGTGTTTTATTGCATTGATCCATGGAAATATTTAGAAATAGATATGAAAAAAGCCATAATGAGGAGATATAACTATAAAAAAGATTAAAGAATGTAATGATTTTTTATGGAGATTGTCTACTAGAAAATTGCTGGTTACGGCAAAAATGCCATACAAGAAAAAGCAAGACAGACTATGTACTAAATGTGGAGAGTTTGAGATTATTGAGCATGTGTTTTTGAAATGTAAGAGAGTTAATTTGTGGAAAGAAATATGCAAACATAATAGGGTGAAAAGTTTCTTAAATTTGAGCAAATATAGACATAACAGAATTTGGTTATTATGGTGCAAAATGTTGTGTGATGTGTGTTGTGTGATGAGTAATATTTTGTTTCATGGACTATATGGAATGAGAGACTAAATGAAATTAAATACAATGGAAAATGGACTTTGACAATGATTCTGTAGAAAATAATGTTTTGGCTGTGGAAAAAAAGAGTGGGGGAAATGCTTAAATTGAAGGTTATAATGTATGGAGATTTGCTTACCTCCTTCATTACCCCTCATTCCCAAATTTCTCCAGAAAGTATCACGATTGAAGAGCACAGTTATCCTCATTACCTTACTAGCTTCAACAGATTTGGTTTCCCTTCTTTTGGCCTCATCTTCTACATCCAACTTGGATTCTTGATCCAACTTCATACCTACTGTCTCACCTGACAGACATGACTCATGCAGACATTTCAAGCATCAAGTTTAACCATGTGGTTTCTTCATTTCATTGACTGCTACACAGCCCAAGCTCTCCTCCTTTGTCCGTCACATTCTGTTATCATCCCACAACGCTTCCACTAGAAAAGTTTACAAAAGTAAATGGAAAAGATTTGATCTGATGATGTTAATCTTCTTTCATTCATGAAGGATAGGTTTTGGTTCTGTCCTTGGAACCGACTTGGCAGATATCCAAGCTTGCGCTAGCCAAAAACTCGCAAGCTAAGATTATCCATAGTGCCCCTCTCCATATCTCCTCATATCTTGTTTGCCACGTAGACTTCAAGACGCATCAGGCCAGCTGTCAAGCTAAGTGTTTTCAATTTGTTTAAAAAATTGAACTTTAACACTAGTTCCCCCTCCCCTTCTTACCCTTTGGGTATATCTTATATATATATGTATGTGTGTGTGTGTATGTATATATGGGATCACTACATAATCTTGAAATTTTGGAATATCGAATTCCAAAATCTCAAAACTTTATAACCGAAACCCCTAAATACCGAAAGACCAGAAGCAAGAAATTCAAAATCCCGAAGTTCGGAGTTATTAAAGTAGCGCTTCTGGTGTTGCAGTTTGTTGATGGATAGGTGGAAGTTAAGGTAAGTAGCTATGTGTAAGTGCGTTGGTTAGGGGCTTTAGTGTGTGCTGTGTCTGTGATGTGTGTGGGTGTGAGTTTCCCTTGTGTGTTTGTGCGATCTCAAGTTAGTATATTTAAGTAAGGGTGTGTGTGTGTGCGTGTGGGGGGCACAGCCCCCCACATTGGGGGTGCAGAGGTGCTTGCCCCCCTGCTTATCTGTAGTGTAGGATGATATGCTTGATTGTGGGGGGAAGTTGTGTGTTGTATGTTCGGGATTTTAAATTTTGCGCTTCTGGTCTTCTGGCATTTAGGGGTTTCGGCTATATAGTTTCCGGATTTTGAAATTCGATATTTCAAAATTTTGAGATTATGCAGTGACCCTATATATATATATATGTATATAAATTTTCTTTAGTTTTTTTTTTGCCCCAGATGTCAGGTGCCCCCCAAATAGAGAGAAAAAAATATATATATATATATATATATATATATATATATATATATATATATATATATATATATATATAATAAATACATGCAATTGTCACAACATAAACTTTACTTTCATCTAAAAGCAAATACACCACAAAGGCTGTAGAATATAGTGAAGGAAAGAAAAGCTGTAGAATAAAGGGGGATGGCGGTGGGTAACCCGGCCTGCAACAGTGAATACGCCCGAACATCTACATTTATGGTAAGTGTACATAACTGTATTATGTTCTTCGTGTTTCACTGTTGCAGTCATTTCATTTGGGTAGAATCTCAAAGCTATGGATGGGAGGCTGGAATTAAATAGCATTAGGAGCAGCTATAAGGCCCTGCAGAACTGCAGTGGCAAAGCCTGCCCTGGACTTAGAGAAGAGAGGCAAATTATAATGCTTTGTAAAAGTATGAACAGAACTCCAAGTAGCAGCTTCTAGAATGTCTTTGGTTGATACCCCTCTGAGAAAAGCTGCTGATGTAGATGCAGCCCTGGTGGAATGTAACCTAATGCCCTTGGGCACCGGTTTATCATGATACAAATAGCAGAAACAAATACAGTGGCTTATCCACTTTGAAATAGTCTGCTTTGAAATAGCCTTTCCCTCTGATCCTGCAGCAAATGCCACCAGTAGCTGCTCAGGCATTCTTAGAGATTTGGTCCTGTTTAAGTAGAATCTTAGTTGTCTGTGCATGTCCAAGGAATGCAGAATCCGCTCCCCCTTGTTCTGCGGATTTGGATAGAATGTTGTCAGGTGAATAGTTTGGTTAAGAGCCATGCTGGATACCACCTTACGCATAAAGGAAGGATTGGTCCTGAGAGACACCCTGTCTGGGTAAAATATAATAAAAGACTCCACAGCCATGAGGGCCTGTAGCTCTGAAACCCTTCTTGCTGAAGTGACTGCCAGAAGTAAAGCTGTTTTCCAGGATAAAGACTTTATATCTGCAGTAGCAGCTGGTTCAAATGGAGGCAGGGTGAGCTTTTCCAACACAAAATTGAGGTCCCATGCAGGAATTGGTGATTTTCTGGGAGGCCTTAAATTTTTGGCCCCTCTAAGATACTGTTTTAGCAAAGGGTGAGAAAAGATTGGTGGCTCTCTGTGTTGTAAAGAGCTGAGATGGCAGAGAGATGGATTTTTATCGATGAAAAAGGCCCTTGTCAAGCATCTCAGTCAAGTATTGTAAAATCTGAGGAATATTTGGCTTTGCTGTGTCAGTTCCTTGTGCTTGGTTCCAAGCACCGAATCTCTTCCATTTATCAGCATAAGATTTTCTAGTACTAGACCTTCTGGCTTCCAAAATGACACCCATCACAGATTTACTGACAGGTGTTGTTTGAATAACTACATGATCAGCCATGCTGCCAGGTTCAGAGTTTGGAGCTGATTGTGCAGGATCTGATTGTTCTGCTGAGACAGTAGATGAGGTATTTGAGGCAAGTACCAAGGAGGGAGCTGAGACATATTCCTCAGGATTGGGTACCAGTGTTGGTGAGGCCAGTCCGGGGCAATTAGAATCATTTTTGGTTTTTCTTGTCTGACCTTTAGTAGGATCTTGGGAAGAAGAGGCAGAGGAGGAAAGGCGTAGACTGATAGGTTTTCCCAACTGAAGGATAGGGTATCCACTTTCCATGCTTGTCTGTGATAAGTCCTTGTGCAGAATTTGTCCAGTTGATAATTCTGGGGAGAGGCAAATAGATCTATGCCCGGGCTACCCCATTTCTTTGTTATCATGCTGAAGACTTGTGGATCCAGATTATACTCGTGAGCGTCCATAAGGTTTCTGCTTAGGTCGTCTGCCAGAGCATTTTGTTTTCCTGGCAGGAATTGAGCTTGAAGATGTACTTGGTAAGTCAAGGCTGTGTCCCACAATGCCATGGCTAGTCTGCAAAGGGGTAGAAGTGTGTGTCCCTCTGCTTGTTTATGTACCCCATAACTGTGGTGTTATCCGTCTTTATCAGTACTTGTCCTGGATAAATTAAGTCCTTGAAGGCTGTCAGGGCATTCTGAACAGCTAACATCTCTTTCTGGTTGATATGCAGATGCATTTGTTTTGGGCTCCATATGCCCTGAATGCATCTCCCCGCCAGGTGGGCCCCCCCAAGCATAGTCTGATGGGTCTGTGGTTAGGCTTTTGTTGGCAGGGGGTAGAGTGAAAGATCGTCCCCTGTTCTAGTGACAAGTCTCTGCCCACCAAAGAAACTCCTGTTGTAGGCAGGGAATGAGAGGAATCGTTTCCAGACTGTGACAATGTTGACTTACCACTGTAGTTTCCTCATACGCAGTCTTGCATATGGAATCAGTAGAATGCAGGATGCCATGAACCCCAAAGCCTGCAGAATTTGTCTTGCAGATAACTGGGTTTTTGTTGCCATCTGTTTGAAGTAAATAGTCAGTTGCCTTTGTTTGTCTGGTGTAAGGTAAGCCATCTGGGTAGCTGTATTCAAGCTTGCACCCAGGAATGCTATCTTTTGAGAGGGTACCAGTTATTTCTTTTTGTTTATTGTGTACCCTAGGCATGTTAGAAGTCTTTTCACAAATGCCAGATGTTGAAGAAGAATGTCCTTGTTTTCTGCTTGAATGAGACAAGTCATCCAACTAAGGATAGATTTGTATACTTCTTTGTCTGCAAAATACAATTACTGGTGCCAGGCACTTTGTAAAGACCCTGGGGGCAGTAGATAAGCCAAAGGGCAGTGCAGAGAATTAGTAATGCATAAAACCAGCCTTAAAGCGGAGGTATCTTCTGCATGATTCCCTTATTGGGATACGCAGGTATGCCTCAAGTCTAGAGTCACTAGCCAAGCGTTCTTGCCCAGCATGGGCAGAAGTTGCTGCAAAGTTAGCATTTTGAATTTTGGTATGTCCAAGAATGTGTTCAAAATTGATAAATCCAGTATTGGGCGCCAGGCATTGTCTTTTCTGGGTTCCAAGAATAGTCTTGAGTAAAACCCTTGTCCTTTTTCCTGTTCTGGCTATGGCTAAATAGCTCCCATATCCATGAGGGACGTAACTTGTTTCTGTGCCTCTGCCCATTGGTTTTGTGGCAGATCTGGCCAACCATTTGGAATTGGCAGTGTGTGGAAATTAAATCTGTATCCCTGGGATACTGTGTTTAATACCCACTTGCCTGGGCTATTAACTACCAATTTTGAGCATGAGTGCTAGTTTTTCTCCCTAAGGGGGCTGCCAAAAGATAAGTACTTGGTGATTGCAGAGGGAAGTCATTGAGACTGTTTACTGTAGGGTTGCGCTTTATTTCCTCCAGATTTGGAGGTAGAGGCACCCCATTGCTTTGACCTGTAAGAATCCTGTGATTGGTATCTAGAGCCCTTTGAGTGCCTGGATTTGTCCCGTGAAGCTCTGTCGGACACAGGAAAGGACCAATTTTTTGTTGGCCAGTGTCTACTGAATCTTGGTGGCTGCACTTGTAAAAAGTCTTTTACAGTTTGCATAGACTTAGCTTTATCTTCCATTTTCTTTTAAACCTCTTCTGCCTTATTACCAGAGTATCATGCTGTAAAGGTGCATCCAACAATTTAGCTTTAACATGATCAGGCAAATTTTGCTCCTTTAGCCAGGCATGTCTTCTGATCACAGATCCAGTAACTGCGGCCCTGCAGGAGGACTCCAAGGAATCAAAACCACACTGCAAAGTATGCTTTCCAACTTGTTCTGTTGCATGCAATAATTCCTGTAATTCTTTATTTTCCACACATTCAGAAATCAACATCATTTTTTGTTTCAATAATCCCATAACATGCTCTTGATATTTAAGCATATGAAACTGGCAGTTTAAGGCCCTAATTGCCAAGGTTGCAGACGTATAAACCTTCTTTCCCCATCTATCCAGCGCCCTGTAATCTCTATCAGAGGGGGTAGGATTCTTAGCTGTTGAGGCCTTTACACCTTTAGAACCCTGTGAGATAGTTTTAGGGTCAGCAGCAGGGTTTTTGAATAAAAATGTGTGCGAGTCAGGAACACTAATATCTGTCTGGCTTGCTAGGAGCTGGAGGTAAGGAATCTGGAGTCATGCCAGATTCCGAAAACACATCAACAATGTCTAATACATGAAGTATGGCTAAAGGCCTATGCTGAGGGAGAAGAAGGAAATCCCTAAGCCTCTTTTTTGATTCTGAGAAATCTTGAGTCTCCCAATGAAAATGTTCCCTCAAAGTATGCAAGGTTTCTCCAAAGGAATAATCTTCAGGAGGAGATGCAGATGGGATTGATTCCTCTGCATCTGAATCCTCATAAGGTGGTATAGAAAATTCCTGATCAGAACAGGAATCAGAAGAAATAGAAACCTGATCTGAACATTCATAATCAGTGTCTTGCCTAGGCCTCTTATGGGGGGGTTGGGAACCCCTGATCAAGGTAATTACGTCTTCAGCCATTTTGATCATCTGCTTTTTGGGCATAGAGGCCTGTGCATGTGGCTCATGCGTTGGTTTTTTAGCCTTAGAAGTTGCTTTTGTCTTTGTTTCTGAAGCTGGTGTCGGTTTTATATAGAAATGTTGAGGCCTGAAAACACCCTCAGAAGCCGGTGCCTTCTCAGCGGCTCTGGACCCATCCGAGGGAGAGACATCCGCGGGTATAATACTTTGAGAATCTCACAGCGTGCTGGACTCCACATGGGTCTCGGTAGAGGTCTCGGTCGAGTCCTGCGACTCGAAAGTAGCGGGTATCAAGGGCTGCGAAAGTGCCTCACTGAGTACCAGCGAACCAGCGACTGGCTTAGGAAAAGCTTTGTCGTCTGTTTTGGACCTCGACAGTCTGTCTCTGTCCTTTTCTTTGCATTTTTTTGTGAACTCCGGTAGTCGGATTGTTATCCGATGACATTTCAGGGTAGTTAAATCTGTTTCCAAAATATTATAAAGCAAAGATATACCGATGCTTAATAGTGTGTTCATTAAATCTAGCACAAAACCGACAGCAAGGCATGTTATGATCTGGGCGTAGGCAAGGAATACAGTACAAATGAAAATCCTTATGCGGTATTTGCTTCCCACAAGTAATGCAATTATTAACTTTTACTGACATCGGTATGGAGCAAGAAAACGTTTCCCCAACGGGGTACTTATCTTTAATTGAAGACTTTGGTTCTGAAACTCGAATTCGAAAATTTCAGGAGTCGGCCAACTGGCACTTGCGAACTGCTTCTGCTTTGGGCACTGCACGGCATGAAAGACTGAAGAAAATGGCGTTGGCTGCCTGTTTTATACCCCTGACGACCTGACGTCATGGAAGAGGAGACGGCAACTGTTGCAGGACCCAAGACTTTGATATTCAGGCCGACTGAGGGCAACCTGCCAGCAGATTACCCAAATGTAATGACTGCAACAGTGAAACACGAAGAACATCCTTAAACTGGTACTTTGTTGAAGCACCTTTTGATATAATTACAACATTCAGTCTTCTTGGGTAGGAGTCTGTCAGCATGGCACATCTTGACTTGGCAATATTTGCCCACTCTTCCTTGCAAAAGCACTCCAAATCTGTCAGATTGAGAGGGCATCTTTTGTGAATAGCCCTCTTTAGGTCAACCCGCAGATTTTCTATTGGATTTAGGTCTGGGCTCTGGTCGCCCATTCCAAAACTTTAACTTTAGGAAAGCTGTCCCATAGCTACAACTATATTGCCAGATTCACCACAGGCTCCCCCTACGGAACCCACCACTGCCAGAACCTGAAACAACTAGAGTGGCTAGAACTGCCCAGCTTAATTCAATCAGCTCTTAATAGCGCACAAAATTCTGTACCACCCTGAGGATACCCTCTCACTTATAAATATTATTAAACAATATAGCTACCGGATATCCCTACGGTCAGCCAACAAACTGTTGGTCCAAACCCACAAAGCTAAACTCTGCTGGTGAATCCCTGTTTGTCAACTTTGTTGGCAAAACCTGGAATTTGTTGCCAAACTATATAACCCTACAATCCTCCAAAAGTCTCTTAAAAAAAACCTCAAACAGTATCTCAAAGTGAACTGCCTTGGCCCATGTACCAACCCTGATTAAGTTACAAACTGAAAGCATAATCTATAAATATCATAACATGCAACTATGTCACCAAGCTCTATATCCAATCTGATGTCTCTTGCTTTTAATTGTGTATGTCCATGAGAATTGTGAGTCCCTACTAGGGAACACCACTAAGCCATTGCACATAATCACTTTGTTTTATATTTTATATTTTCTAATGTTATCCAACTTCTTGTGTAATCTATGTAAATTTGTCTATTTGGAGCTTTTCTCCCTGGGCCTCTGCTGAAAATGGACATGTATCCAGTCGGACTATCCCGGTAAACAAATGTAAAATAAATAAAATAAAATATATAAATATGTAATGTATATACCAATCGAAAACCCTACTAGTTGTAAGTGGGACTCATTTTGCATGAACACTTCCATTCCAGGTGCAGAGGTGGCCCTGAGAAACAGGGAGGCAGATGGAAAGAGAAGGGGACAATGGAATGATAAGAGAAATGGAGGAGAAAACCAATATTGAGACTGGAAAATGCAGGTAAGATTGAGTTGTTTCAATGAAACCTATTTGATGGAGATAAGCTGGCAAATGCTGTATGTACAATTACATTCCTCTAGCTGGGAGGATTGCAGGATGATTTACTTAAAGAAATGATGATGCAGAGTGAGTAGAAAATGAAGGAGGCATTTCCTGGGGGGACATTACAGACAAAAATACAACAGGAGGACGGAGAGAAAATCCTGAAGAATAGTGGTGAGAATGAAAGGAAAATATATGGAGAGAAAATAAAAAGGCAAAAGGGAAGTAGCAGAACAGAAGTAGGCTGAAGGAAATGAAAAACAGAAGTGTGTGGTAAGGATTCAAAGTAAAGAAGGTAAAACAATGGACAGTTATGAAGTGTGGGACAATTTAATAGCTCCTTTGGATGTAAAAGCAAACGAGATAAGAACATTTATTCTTATTTTCAGAGACATTTTGTGACATATTTCAGACTGTTTTTTTATCAATGGAATAGTTTGTTGGAAAATATGAAAAAAAGAAAGACTGTAACCCAAGGAATCTTTATGTGATAAAAGCATTTAATGGGGAAATAAATTTCAAAGAGAGGTAGAAAGCAGGACTTTGAAAGGTCATTTGAAAACTTTATGTAAAGAAGTTTATGATAAAATGGGTTTATGGACTGGCGATGGGAATGTAATGCGTTAAAAATAGAGAGAAAAAATATACATGTATCCAGCTTGATAAATGTGGTGGGAAATAGGGGCGTCAAAGTACTGGGGACAATCTAAAACATGTTTCGTTTTTGGAGAAGGGCATTTGATAAGTAACTGTGATAAAAGAAAATATTTGTGTGGGGAAATGGGACATGATACAAAAATATGAATTGAAATGTTATAAATGTAACAAAATGGGAAAGTCATGGATGCAGTGTAAAAATGAAAAGAGTAAGGAAAAAGAAAAGAAAATGAGCAAAGAAAAATTAGATGAGAAAAATAGAGAGGACATAGAAGAAAGCTCCAAATTAAGTGATGAAAAATACATACATTGGGAGATAGTAAAAGAAAAAATCTACTGGTAAAAGGCAGAAAAAGAAAATCAAAGGGACAAGTACAAAAGAAAAAAAAGAAAGGAAATGGATGAAAAAGAATAAATACAGCTAATGTGTGGGGGAATGTTTAATGGTTAAGATATTTGACTCTCAGACACAAGGTATAGTGTGTGATACTCATCTTTGGGATGGAAATTGGTTAGGCTTAGAATGGCCTATTAAGGCAGCTAGCCTGTTAATTAGCTATGAAAGTAGAGTTGTGTAAAACTTTACTATAATGGTAGACGTCCTTCTATTCACTGTTGCAGTATTCTTGACCTTAGGGATCTCCTACCAAGGACAGTGCAACATCTGGCCAGTATACCAAAGCCTTAAGATCTTGAATGCACTGTACTTCACATGTATGCTTGCTGCAGAGGTTGTAGGTTATGAAAGTGACTTATGGACACAGTTACCCAGAACAGAATTCCCCCAGTAGAGAAGTGTCTCCATAGGACAAAAAAAAAGCTATGCACATCTAAGTGGAGAAAATGCAGAAGGAAAATGGGGACCGTTGGCCAGGAGGGTAACTAAATCAAAAAGAAAAAGAGGGTGGAGGGAGGGAGTGAATTAATACTGCAACAGTGAAGAGAATGACATGTTCATAAGTAGGTACTAGGCTATCGTCCCAAGGGCCTATACAAGCCTACCCAAAAAGGTACCCTGGCTTTCGCCACCCAAGAAAATTATTTTCCTGTGCCCCTGTTGAGCAGAGCCACAGAGGTGATCCCTAGGGTGAATTTCCTAATTCCCATCCAATCATAAAGATTTTTCTTGAAGAGTGCTAATGAGGAGCTTGCTTTGATATAGGTAGTTTGTTCCAGAGTATGGGAAGTCTCTGGGACAGGATAAGATTTTACACAACTATATTATGTCCTTCTATATCACTGTTGCAGTATTCCTAACCTTAGGGAGAGTACAAAAGCTCAAAAAAGGAGTGGGAACAGTCCTCAGCAAACCCATGTAGGATAGCCCTAGCAAACGCTCCTCTGGCTCTAGAAACTACATCCAAATGATAATGCTTAGTAAAGGCTTGTACTGAGGATTAACTAGCAGCTTAAGGGACGGAATTGGTGACAAACTCTTGAAGAAAGAATTAGGAGAAGCAACAGCCTTAGTTGAATAAGCTCTAACTGAAGTAGACAAGACACTTGCCATAAAAGGCATAACAAAAAAGAAATGGCCTTATAAACCCAGGAGCAAATGATTTGCTTGGAAACAGCTAAACCCAAAGCCCTGGGATGACAAGAAATAAAAACCTGGTCAGACTTACAAATGGTTTAAGTTTTATGCAAATAATACTGGAGCTGTGCAATAAAAAGGAAGGAAGTTCAGTACTGCCTGATTTAAGGACAACTCATTAACAACATTGGGCATTACAAAAGGGTTAGTATGAAGAGACACCCTGTCTCTGTGAAAAAAACAAAAAAGGAGGAATGGCCGTAAGGGCCCATAGCTCAATAACTCTTACCACAGAAGCAAGAGCAAGCAACAGTTTTCCAGGTACAGTGTTGCAGAGAAGTTGAAACTACAGGCTCAAAGGGAGCCTGGGTGAATTTTTCCAAAACAAAATTAAGATCCCAAGGAAGAGGAGGAATAGGCTTCCTTGGGGCCTAAGACACATGATGCCTTTAAGAAACTGTTTGACCTCAAAATGAGAAGCCAAAGGATGATTCAAGGGCAGGCAGGCGGGAATAGCCAAATCAGACTGGAGCAACTCATGCAAATAGGAGAGGACACAGGGACCCCTACTGAAAAAGGTTCCTGACTATAGTCATGGCACTAGACAGAAAATCTTTTCCATTTGGACATACCAGATTATCTGGTTGCAGCTTTTCGTGCCTTCTGTAAAACTCTGAGCACATCCTCAGAAAAGAGGTGCATAAAAGGGAACAAAACCCTCTCACCCATAGTGTCAGTTGAAGAGTGGACAAGTGAGGATGGATAAGTGACCCCTTGTCCTGTGTGAAGAGGTACAACTACTGAGTTAACTTGTGCTGATTGCCCTTGGCCAGATGCATTAAGAGGGGGAACCAGTGCTGTCTTGGCCAAAAGGGAGTCGCTAACAAGTTTTTGGGGAGTCCCGCTGAATCTTCTGCAGGACTCTTGGAAGTAGAGGAAGGGGAGAAAGCATAGAGGAACATCCTCTTCCAAGGAAAAGAAAGGGCATCTGCCTTCCACGCAGACAGCATTCAGACTGATGCAAAGAAGTTCTGAGGAAGGTACATCCTGTATTCCATCTTTATGCCCTATGCTGTGAATGGGGAGCATGCATGTGATGTATGAAGTCCCTATAACAAACCAAGGCTTTGGTATACTGGCCAGATGTCGGGCTACCCATTGTAGGGGATCCCTAGTGTAAGGAATACTGCAAAAGTAATATGGAAGGACATCTAGAGGCTGAAAAAGCAAGCCTGGGTTGAGGGTAAGTTGCTGAATCCACCACTCGAATTCCTGCTTGAGACAATGAGGAGAGACCCAATGAAATCCTGAGAGTGGCAATGTTGAAGACAAACTGAATTGAGGTACCATCAAAGCTTCTGCGTATGCAGTCTGGTAAGAAGAAGCACTAGTATAGAAAAGGTCATGAACCCTAGGGCCCCTAGGAAACTCTCTGGTTAGGATGGCAAATGACGAAAAAGTGACAAAGTTGTCAAGAACAAAACCTTTGGAGGCAGAATAGAGGTCAACATTGGCACTGCCTGAATCCTGCAGCCCAGATACACATGATCATGACAGGAAGTCAGGACAGACTTTTGGAAGTTGATAGTGTACCCCAGAGTTTGAAGGAGAGATATGGTTTACTCCAAAGCCTGTAACAGGCAAACTGGGAGAAGGTGCCTGAATCGAGAGGTCATCTAAATAAGGAAAAATCTGAATGCTTTGGAGTCTGCAAAAGGCAATAATAGGAGCTAGGCATTTTGTGAATACCCCTGGGGCAGTTGAGAGGCCAGAGGGCAAAGCAGAGAACTGAAAATGAGAGGAAGAAACAGAGAAAACGTAAAAACTTTGTGAAAAGGAATATGAGGATAAGCATCCTTCAGATCCAAGGACACCAGAAAAGTCTGGGGCAGCAATTGAAGAAATTGGGTTTGTAGAGAAAACAGCCAAAAAGAAGGAACCTTGATAAAGGTGTTGAGGAAGGAGGGATCCAGAATAGGCATCCAACAGCCCTCCTTTTCAAGGAACTAGGAGCATTCTGGAGTAAAATCCTTTTCCTACTTGAGGAGGGTGGACAGGCAGAATAGTTCCGTTGTCCACCAGGGACCCAAGAACCTCTGAGAAATGAGGAATATGCTCTCAAGGAGGTTGACGAATTAAGGAAAAAAGAAGGAAGAGACTTACACACCATGAAATAACCCTGACGGATAATAGAACTCAAGATTCTGAGGTGATGATTTTCCAGTTTGGAAGACAGAAGGAGAAACACAGGGACAAGGAAACCTGGCCAAGGTTTAAGGGGGCAAAGTGTCAAAGAGAAGCAGGTTTGCCAGATAAATGAGGCTTCTGAGCCACAGGAGCCTGAGAAAACATAGCAGGAGGAGCTCTCCTACCACCCTTCCTGCCTTAGTGGCCTGACAAGGCTGCCTGTAAACAAAAGCAGATATAGTAGGACAGTTCCTCTGGAACCTAGGTATAGGGGACACACAAATATGTTTAAGGTCTTGCAAAGCTTTACCTTTCTCCTGAAGTGGCAAACTTAGCAGCAGCAGTCCCAAAGAGATTTTTATTATTCATAGGAGCATACAGCCACTTGGCCTTAATTGTCTTCTGGTAATGACTGCAAGTGAAGCCAAGGGTAACATCTCATGACAGACCCAAAAGGCAGGAGCTCTGCAAGAGGCATCAGCAGCATCATAATTGCACTTAATAGAGTGACAAGCCACCTTAAAGGTAGAACTCAAAATAGAGCAAAAGACTTGGCTTCAGAATTAGGGAGGTCAGAAATAACCTGATAAACCTGGGTAAACAAGGGCAGAGCACATCTGGACATGTGGGTCTGGTAATTAATGCCCCCAAAGGCCAAAGTGGAAGCAGGCAGCCAATACAGGAGGTACTATAGAAGGTTTAGGAGTGTCCACTTGAAGCAACTCATACCACCTCTTTTGGATATCAGACACCTGAGAAGAATCTCAGAATGCTGCAGCGTAATCCAAAGTCAGCACCAGACAGCCCACAGAGCTATCAGCCACTTCTAGAGGATGTCTTGCTTACTGAAAGTACTTCAGGGTTAATTGATTCTGCCATACTGCCCTGGACTAACTGTTTAAGCCTCTGGTTCTCAACACAGACAGCCAGGTAAGATAACCAGATTCTACGAGTCTTAGACACAAATGCCTTTAAAAATACTACAGGAGGTATGTTTGTGGGAAACAACCAAACAAAAAATACACTGTTTTTGACGATCCTTATGGGGATTCTGCTCCCCACGCTGACATTTTCCCTTCTTGTATGACATGAACTCCAGGTAACCAAAGGAATACAAGACCAACAGTAAAAAGAGAAAAAGACCCAATGGAGCACTTATTTGATGGTTAAGTATTCAGTACACTAAAGGGCATTCAGACCGACAAGTGATGATGATGCTCGGACTGCTGGCAAAGAAGTTCTGGGCAACTGTGTCCGTACATCACTTCTATGCCCTATGTCCTGTGTGGGGAGCATACATGTGACATATAACACACACAAAATCTAAAGTCTTTGGTATACTGGCCAGACATTGGACTGTCTTGGCAGAAGATAACTAAGGTTAAGAATACTGCAACAATGATATATAAGGAGATCTTATGAAATCATGAATCTAAAAGGGAAAATGAACATTTTAGACTGTTTTCTTTAAATGGAGTAGTATTACCAATATAGTAAGAAAAATAGGGATTTTGGAGTGGTGTAATACGTGTGATGTAGATGCAATTCTACTATAAGGCACAAAACCTTGAACAAATCAAAAATTATTACAAACTGAGAAGCTATGGGAAGGAAAGATAATCTGTTGAGAAATGACAGATGTTTTGGAATAGCCATATTCTATAGAAATACAGTAAAGATATTAGATGTAACTTTAGCAAAAATGGGAAGATTAACCATTGTAGATTTAAAATGGAAAGAGCAAATATAGAGAATTATAACATTATATGCTTATACTAACTGTAAAGAAAGGGAAGGCTTATTTCATCAGCTGTTAGACTATGTAGTGATAAATATGAATATTATAATACGAAACTGTGAATTAACAGTAAAGTGTAAAAAGAAATAAAATTATATAAGAAAAATGTTAGCCATTATAAGATATGGTTAAGTTAAAAGTCTGGGACAAAAATTCATGGACTGACAAAAGGGGTATGTATAGAACCAAAACAGATTTTATAGTATCAGAAGGTTTAGTTATCGGAGAAGTGGAGGTAGTTGAAACAGGATTTTCTGATCATCTTGCAATATGACTAGAGATAAAGGGGAAAAAAAGAATATATAAAAATAGGCAAAGGAATAAAAAGGCTAAATGAGAAAGTATGGAATGAAGAAGGAAAGAGATTAGTAATACAGTCATGGAAATATCATATTACTATATTTATGGAAAAATATTTTTTACAGTGGCAACATGAGAAAAGTAAAGAAAGAAAAATATAAAAACATATAATGCATTGGAAGATTTAGAACATGACAAAGTACTTTGACAAAGAAACAATTATATGAAAGAAATCAAGAAAAAATACTAGAATTGTTATATAAGAAAATATATTTTTTACAAGGAAAAAGAGAAGTATCAAGTTACTTAAGCAGATTAGAAAAGGAAGATGGTGTAACGAAAGAAAGAAATATATAAAAAGAGAACTAGAAAAAACTCAGGAAGAGATTATGAACAGCGTAGTAAAATATGTAAAAGAAATGTTTAAAGAAAAAAGAAGGTAATGAGAAAATATGTAAAGTAAAAAAAGTTAACAGAAAAAGAATAGAGAGTTAAAAAAGGAAATTTCTTTAAATGAGCTAGATGAAGTATTCGGACAAGTAAATACTGATTCACATCTTTATGAAAATAATACAAGAGAGATTTCAAAATAAAATGGAAACTATTATGGAAGCTAGTATATATATATATATATATATATATATATATATATATATATATATATATATATATATAGTACATAGTAGACATAATGTCAAGAATTATTAATGACAGAGAAATTGTGGATGATATTATGAATAGAAATATAATAATGCATTTGATACAAGCTGAACATGATCTTATGGGAAACAATGAACGTGAGAAAGTTAGCAAATTATGTATGTCAGCGTATAGTAATAATAAAGTAAACATACTTGTAAATGCTGGTTAAGTCAAGAGGTGCATATGAAGAGTGGTTTAAGACAGGGATGCCCAAGGAGTTGTATATTCTTTGCATTAATTATGAATGTGACAGTATGTGAAATAAGCAACAAAATGAAGCATGTGAGGTATACAACACCTGAAGAGCTAAGAATATAGCAATAACCCACACCTGGGTGTAGGTAATGCGGGATTTACCCACGGTTGGCGTGGTTTGATCCCGAGGGCGAAGCCCTCAGGACCAAACAAAGACAACCGTGGGTAAATCCCGCATTACCCACACCCAGAAGTGGGTTATTGCTATTATACTATGACATTATTTAAGAAAAGAAATAATTACTTTTCTTAAATAATGGCATTGTATAATGCCTCTTTGCTGCCCTTCCGCAGCTGTCTGGCATCCGCGGCAGTTCTGATGTACTGCGCATGCCTACGCAGTACATCAGAGCTGTGGCCAAAAGCAACGGAGAAAGCAAGATCTCCGTTGCTTTTTACTGTTTTGCTATGTTAAATGGGTTTAACATAGCGAGACAGCTTTAAAAAAAGCAACGGAGATCTCCGTTGCTTTTTTTAAACCTGTGTCGCTATGTTAAACTCTTTTAACATAGCGAGACAGTGTTTTAAAAGAGACTTATACTAATGGAAAAAGTCCGGGCGACCGGACCTTCTTCCATTAGTATAAGTCGATTTACAACATGCACGCTGGCCAATCAGCGTGCACGTTTTGGAATATTAATGGGGGGTCATGGTATAATTCCAGTTCTAACATATGCAGATTATATTATAATTGCAAGAAAACAAAATTTGGATAAAAGTAATAATTTGCACAAATGAGTGTCTAGAGGTGATAAGTATGCATTTAAATAAAGAGAAAAGTAAAGGTTTAGGTGATGTAGTAAAGATGGTTGTATATATTTTACAATGAATAAAATTTCTGTGTTATGTATAACATTTAGGAATAAAGATACAAGTAGAATTCAATGGGGAGAAACAGAAGAAAAATCAAACCTGTCTTTTCTGGAGAACATATAAATTATCATTCAGAAAAAGGAATATTTGATAAATTCAGTACTAATGGGAAAAATAGCATACTTAGCAAGTGTATTTATGTTGCCAAAAGTATTTTGAAAGGAATTATTGCAGATATTTTTTTTCATTAATAAGGGGTTCTAGATTAAACCTAGTAAAAAAGAGGAGTATTGTATGCAAATAAAGAGGGAAGGGTATTTAGGGTTAATTAACTCAGTGGAATATGATGCTTTGTTAAATCTGTGCAAAGTATTAAACTAGATAAATGAAAAAGATGAAAGTAAAACTGTATAAATGTAAGTATGATAAAGTTTGGGATATGGTAAAAAAACAGTAAAAGAGGAAAAGAGTTTATAAATGAAGAAATAAAATGTTACCAAGAAAAATTATTTTTGTGGAAAATAAAAATTGATGGTTTAGAAAAAGAAAGACATGTACAGTACACAAATATAATGATAACATATTACTATGTAAAACCATGGAAAAATCTAACAGATGAAAAAAATACTGTAATCAGAAAGAAGATTGTGAAGATTTTTTTTAGAGAATGGTAATACCTAAATTACCAGTAAAAGGAAATTTTGAAATGTAAAAAAGTTATGGGGAAAATTACGTAAGGAAGATTTTTTCAAAGATATAAAAGAGGATAAAATAAACACAGATATGATTAAATAGGGATATTATAACAAGAGAAGTAAAAATATGTTAGAACAACAGACAAAAAGTTAATTTATATCATGGGATTATATGGAATGAAAGAATAAATGAAATTATGTTTAATGGTAAATGCATTTTACCAATAATATTAAGTAAAATCACATGATGGTTATGAAAAAAAGGAGTGGGGTCTAATAGGGATGAAAATTTAGTATGACTAAGCAAAATTATGAATATTTGTAAATATGTTTGTATATCTATATATTGTACATATTTGCACATATATTACAAATAATAGTTTTTTTGTTGTGTATAAAGGACCCCTAGTCTTCAATAGGTGCCATGGGATCTTTTACATCTACCTGAGCTGCCATCAACTCAAGCAGATGGGACATCAATTTAATGTCTCAATGGAAGGATGACACTATATACATCTTGTTCACAATGTATATCATGCATATAAATACCTCATATATATGCTTGTGTGTGTGTGTGTGTATAACATACATACACACACATTATATATATATATATATATATATATATATATATATATATATATATATTATATATATATATATATATATATATATATATATATATATATATATATATACACACACACACAGACACACACACACACATACATACTCACAAACACACACATATACCATATTTCTCCGTAAATAAGACCTAACCAGAGAATAAGGCCTAGCATGATTTTCCAGGGTGGTCATGATATAAGCTTCTACATACATCAAGCCGACATGATATCTCAAAATGAACACACATAACCCACGAACAGGACCACTGCTGAACACAAAACTTCTTTTATTAACACATTCTGGTACCTCGGC
Organism: Protopterus annectens; assembly: GCF_019279795.1. Classification (NCBI taxonomy): domain Eukaryota; kingdom Metazoa; phylum Chordata; order Ceratodontiformes; family Protopteridae; genus Protopterus; species Protopterus annectens. The sequence goes on along the minus strand of NC_056744.1, from coordinate 1,172,906,396 downwards.
TTCTTGCCTTCTGCTGGAACATTTTAACATCACCATTGTGCCCCTATATATACACACCTCCTTTTTCAATTAATTAATTAATCACTTAAGTTAACAATTTAACAATTATGTTACTACTAAATCAGTACTTAAAGTGAACTATGCTTCAAATAAACATTAACAGACTGAGTGTATTGCACTTTCCTTTTACATTTGATAGCATCAAATAAATATAAATACATAGTACCAATACATTTCTGATACATTTTCAAAGTACATATTACAAATACATCCTTAAATCCATCTTTTTTGTTATGTATGTATATATGTTTTCTTAAAAAAAAATACATAAAATCAATAACTACGCATTACGTTAAATACACCAAATATATTCCCTTGCTAACTGTAATAAAATACTCTATTATATGATGTAATGCAATGACCTTAAATTTCTTTATTTCAATTATTGTTTTAAATATACATTTATATACAATAAAAAAAACTCATGTCCCAGTGCATACAATTATTACATTAATGTCAGTATCCAAGCACCTTATAACATATTTTGCCAACATCTCTAAATAAATTATTACTTAATAATCAAATTTCTATACTGCTTTGGATATACACGAACAAATGTCATAAATTACAATGAAACTGTATTTTTACATAAAATATAAAATACCTATTGCACTTTACCCTTCTTACTTTAAATGCTCAAATTATTTTCCAAATTTATTCCATTGGGATGTAAAGTATGGAAATTAATGATCATTCTGCTCTCTAGTCTGTTTAATTGGATTTTGAAATTTCCCCCATTAATTGGTCGTGCTATAACACTAAAAAATAAACACCTACATGACCCTTGATGCTTGGACATTAAATGCACGGCAACAGGACTTTCTAACTTCTGCCTTCTCACATCACCCAAGTGTTTCAAAATTCAGACTTTGGCCTTCCTGGTAGTTTGACCAACATACCAGGAAATGGGATCACAGTCGCACCCTAGAATATAGATCACACCACAGCTGTTACAATTGTAAAATTCATTGGCCCTATACGATTTTTCATTGATCCTACTACCATGTAGATTCTTTACCCGATTGCATACTGAGCAGTTTCCACAACTGTGGTTACCAACAGTTCTACCCATCACATCCTGACATACTGGCTTAAAGCCTCTCCTATTCAGCAATTCTTTTAAATTATTGTACCTACCATAAGAAAACACAATACGTTTAGGAAACAAAGAGCCAACACAGTTGTCTTCACTAACAATTTCTCATGCTTGCCTCACTATCATCTCCAAAATAGGAGAAAACTCAGAATATCTTGTAACAAAAAATAATTTTTCTTCTCCTCCATCTTTTCTATGCATGGTTTCTCTTTCATTATAATTTCTACCAGCCCCTATGCAACCCCCACCTATTCCCATAATTTTGTTCCTTGCCTTACGTAATATTCTGTCATCATACCCTCTGTTCCTTAGTCTATTGCGTACCTCGTTTAAACACACTTTCTTTAAACTAACTTCAGAGGTATTCGTGAAGATTCGTTTGAATTCTCCATATGACAATGACTCAATAAGGTGGGGGGTGCATACTGGTCGCATGTAGAAAATTAACAGCTGTGGGTTTCCTATATGGCTTATGCTGTATCCTCATTTCACCATCTACATAAAAAATCACATCCAGAAATGAAATGCTATGTCTATCAGTACAAGTAAATTTCAATCCATGTGAGTTACTGTTTAAAGCTTCCATAAATTCCACAAATTCAGACTGATCACCCTTACAAATGAATAACAAATCATTTATGTGTCTTTTGTAATAAACTACATTTTTTACAAAATAATCTTTTAACACCATAAACTGATTTTCAAAATCCCCCATGTAAATGATGGCATACGATGGGGTGAAGGTCATTTCCCTCTTTTGCAAGAAAAATTCATTCTTCCATTTAAAATAATTATGAGTTAAACAAAATTCAAGGAGGGTCAGCAAAAATGTAGAATGTGGCCCTTCCCCGAATTTCCTAGCCACTGCCTCAATGCCCCATCTTCTGTCAATGTTAGAATATAAAGCATTACCATCCACTGTTCCCCAAAAATAATTCTCTTTCCATTCAAAATTTGTCAAATCCTGACATATTTGCTGGGTATTTTTAACATGGGACAGTATGGTAGTCAAATATGTTTTAAAGTTCAAGTCCAAAAAAATATTCACACTCTCCAAAGAAAATCCTATTCCCGAAATAATGGGTCGACCTGGAGGTTTGAACAAATCTTTATGTATCTTGTGAATAGCATACATAAACAGTAGTTTTGGTGTACTAACAACCAATTTTCTAACATCTTTATTTTTCAAAAAACCAAAACGTTCACCACGTTCTAAAACATCTAACTCTGTTGAAAATATTTGTAAATGATTACATTGTAACTTATCATAATATCCTTCTTCAGATAATACTTTTGAAACCATTTCATCATATTGAGCCATGGTCATCAACACCCAGCTAACATCCTTTATCAGCTATATTGTATGCTATCCTGTCCAAATTTGACCTTAACTCCTGCAATGCCTGCCATGCCTCCTTTTTAAGATTGCAAGAACAAAATGTCTTTATAAAATTGCCATAGCAATTTTCAACTTTTTTACATACTAAACTTTCAAACACATTGATAGCTTGACTAGTTCTAGGGGGCATGAAATTACTATCGGAAGTCAGTTTAGGCATTTCCAAACATCCATATCCAGTAAAAAATGGTTCAGATGAAACAAAATTCAGCATGATCATCCTGGTTCCCCATCACCAAAACCCACACATAATTGAAACATTTCATTTTTATAAATACTTAAATTCAATAAATCAAATTCTTCTAAAGATTCATCAACATTCTCTTCACTAGTGAAAACCACGTCCTGTCTAGTTTGAAAAAACACTCAAATGTAATTTGCAGCAAGATCTATGATTATACCTGCAAGGGATGGAATTCTGGTTGGAACAAACTTTGCCCCTCTAAGTAATACTTTTTCAGCATGGGTTATGTGTGTTCATTTTGGTCATGATATAAGCCCTAATCCAAACACATGACAGACGTGTTGAATTATAAAATATTATTACTGACACCTGCTGACTGAGGTTATCATATTCTGCTCACCATTTTTGGACCATTCGGACACCCAACTTCTTCTCTTTGCAAAAAGTCATAAGATTCTTTCCCCAGGAGTCTTCCACAATTCTTACTGTAACCCTAATCCTCATTCATGCTTGACGTTTGAGATCCTTGGCCCATAAACACTGGCAAGTGTACTTTGATTGGTCAAAGTACAGACAATGCATGTAATACATGCACACTTGACAATGAAAGGGTGTTGCATCTTCTTAACTGTCACCATTTTTGTTGCCACTCCTGTCTCGTAAGTCTTCAATTAACACCCCCATATTCCATCGAGTACAAGAAAGGAATTGTGGAGGACTCCCGGGGAAAGAATCCGATGGGTTTCTGCAAAAAGAAGTTGCATCTCCTAATGCTACGAAAATGGCGAGCAGAGTACGATAACCTCAGTCAAAAGGTGGATGAGGGAAATGCTAAGAAGTGCAAGTGTGGATCAGGTCGGCAACCATTACTTCCTGAGATGGAAGACATTATCTGTGAATGGATTGCTAACAGGAGAGGAAAGGCTTTAGCTGCGTGCAGGGCTGATATTCAAGCATTTGCCCTCGCAATGGCACCACAGTTAGAAATATCCCCAGAAGAATTCAAAGCATCACAACATTGGCTGGATGGCTTCCTCCAGCGATATGAACTGTCTCTAAGATCGACAACACTGTTCAAGCTAGAAGCTACTGAAGTTATTAAACATGCACTTGCATTCGAGTCCTTTGTTGATGGTATTGACTTTTCTAAATACCAACTCTCCAACATGATTGCTATGAATGAAACTGCAGTGTTTATGGGCCAAGGATCTCAAGCAACAATTGATCAGAGGGGTGCCTCGTCAATCTACATTCCCTCCACTGGTTACGAAAGTGCACGTGTTACCTGTATTTCGGCAATTCGTCTAGATGGAAAGAAAACCCCACCTCTAATCATTAGTAAGGGCAAGAAAGATAAGATTGAACATATTTCAGGCATTTACATTCTTGAAACCCAAAAAGCCTGGTGCACACAAGTAGTTATAAGGAAGTGGGTCGATGTAATGCTGCCACTTGTTTTGCGAGGTGGCGAAAGAGGTCTGCTAGTCTGGGATTCAGCCAGCACTCACCATGTTAAAGACATGAAAAACTTCCTTACACAAAGAAGAATAGATCAAATAATGATTCCTGCAGGAATGACTGCCTATCTCCAGACTCTTAATATTGCAATAAACAAGCCATTTAATGACCATTGCGCATGGAACTCAATGACTACATTGAAAATAGAATAGAGAAAAATCAGCATGGAAACTTTGTGAAGCCTAGCCTGCAAGAGGTCGTCACTTAGGTGAAGAATTCATGGGATAAAATCACTGACAACTGTGCTGCCAATACACTACAAGCAGGCTACATGGACAAGCAGTGCTCATTTAAGGAGAGCTCTGTTGCTGGGCATGACAGATTGGGGCCAATGGTTCTAAAGGAAATGGAGTTGCAAGAAATTCCGGCCAGAATTTGGGGGTTGGGAACTTATGACAATGTTCCAGAAGAAGATGACATGACAGTATTTGAATAACCTTTCCGTTATTGGGGCCACAGAATGGATTGCTTCTGCTTTCAGCAAGCTCTTGTCAGTTTTTTTATTTTATTGTATTAAGGTAACGTTTCATTATCAAGAGGTAATTACAAAGTAAGGCCACTAGTTCCCAGACTTCATTTTTATGGCTTTCCATCATTCTCCTCTTATGGTTTGGTTAAGGAATAAAGAAAGCATTACCACTCAAAATGTGGCCGTTATTCACCTGTTTTATTCTCCTCATCCAATACACATGCACTGAGATTTTTCTGCACTTTCTGTTAAGCATGAAATATTGTACTGTGAAAGCCAAGGTGTAGATATTCTGACGTTGAAATGTTTGTTGCACTGTTTATGTAGAATTCTCACACAACTGTTACCAAGTTATCTAGAATTGTTGCCCAATAACGGAGAAGTACCAAATAAATGTCAATTTGTGTACATGAATAAATGTCGATTTGTGTACATGAATAAATGTCAATTTTTGTACATGAATAAATGAATAAATGCAGATTGTTGTATGGGAGGGGTAAATAAGGCATCCCCTGATAATAAGTCCTAATGTGTATTTTGGCGGGGGGAAAGTATAAGACCCAGTCTTATTTTCGGGAAATACGGTGTGTGTATATATATAGATATATATATATATATATATATATATATATATATATATATAGATATATATAGATATATATATATATATATATATATATATATATATATATATATATATATATATATATATATATATATATATATATATATATATATATATATATATATATATATATATATATATATATATATATATATATATATATATATATAGATATATATATATATATATATATATATATATATATATATATAGATATATATAGATATATATCACACACACATATATGTACACACACACACGTCAGTGTGTGTATATTCTGTGTGTGAGCATATACATACATTATATGGGAAACACTTCACTATGTTGAAAAGTAGTTGTCAAATAATAATTTTATTGACAGAGTGAAGTGCTTGGGAAATCCACTGGTAGCAGTCATTGGTGAATGCTGGAGACATCAAAAGAGGTAGATTGAGTGTTTATGATTACGGTGTTGGTCTGGGTTTTTAATACCAAAAGTTTCAAAATTAGGGGTTGGGGCATGTGAGTATGTGTTTGAGATTTAGAGTAATGGTCTAGGGAAGGTGATAGATTTAGTCTTGTGAATGCTTGTGTACGAGATGCATGTCTTGAGTGCAATGGTAGTGTTAGAAAAGGTTTTCCTATTGTAAGGTGTAGGGTTGGAGGTTAGGGTTAGCACACATTAGTAGGGTGTAGCAAGGAGGCAAAGCCCCCCTTGTCCATCCATACTAATGGGTGCTGTCCCTAACCCCAGCCCCACATATCTTACCTTAGGGAAAAAAACATTTTCATAGCAGTACCATTATTCAAACTGTGTCTGAAGTTAGTTGTAAGGTATGGATAACCAGATTGCAAAAGGATTTGTTTTCATTTTGCAATTTTTTTTCCAGTACATATGTTTTTGATGCAGTGGCTTCAGTCACCTTGAGTTTTGATGCTTGTACACATCAGGATATGTTTAAATGCAATGGGATTTTATATGATGAAAGACTGTTTTGTTTGTGTTGACTATGACTGCATTTCCTCTCCAGGATTAACGATACTAGAATAAAAAAAAATGGATGCCATGGTGAAAGGATGCAGAGATCGTCTCGAAGGATAATGCAAAAAGAAAAGGAAATTATACTAGACACTGTGTACATGGTAGTGTTGTTTGCATACTATTTCAAATTTAAAGAAATATCTCCTATAGATATTGTGTTAAAGTATTTTGTAAGACCTGACTCGTATCATATTTTGAAATCTAGGATAACACATATGAGCTGCTAAATAAAATAATTATGTTTGAAAATGCTGTAATGCAATAGGAAGGGAAACACTCTTCTATTTGATTAAGGTAGTAGAATTTTTCCCTGTTTACTTACTTTGAATTAGAGCAGTTATTTCAACAATTAAATCATTATTTATTTTATTTTGTTTTGAATTCTAAGGTAATAGTTACGGGCTTCTGCTTAAAAACTCTTCCAAACAGAATGTGAAGTTTTTGTTTTACAAAATGTGAATTAAAAGCATGGACGTTTATCTACTGCCACAGTGATGACGCCATAATTTTAGTTTCACTGAGATGCACTGCAGATTATAATTTTTGAATATACTTTAAAATCCATGCTGACATTAGGTGGTTCAAGTGGCATATTTAAATTTATATTCATGTAGTTTATTACTGAGGTGTAACAGCCTTTACGACTACTAAAAATGTCCTTGTATATACAATTAGTACATGGCTAGCTAGGATTAATGATTTTTCCTTACTATTTATACAGGGGAAACAAAATAATTAGTCCACTTTTCATTATTAACAGATGGCTTGAATCAGACACAAAGACAAACTGAAATTACAGAACATGCATATTAATTTATGTCCGTGGGTTATCAATTACACAGGGAAATGATTATAACAAAATATGTTAAGTGGCTTCTTTGCTTTGGTATCGATTGTTTGCATTGTTTTCAGAGACGAACTGGAATTTTCAAATGTGTGTTTGTATCCTTTTCTATATGTTGAAAAAATGCAAATGGCCTTTTCCTGAAATCTAAGAAAAGTCACACACTGCTTGCACCACAGACTATCACAAATATAGATTTATTTCTTCACAGTTTAAACACACGGATTGAGCGCTTTCTTCTCTCCAACAGGGACTTCATCAGAATCAATTAATAAGAACTTTATTCACCTTTATATACTCCCCTCCTTAGTTAGTGATTAATTAACATCATCCCTTAATTGAATTTTGAGTATGAGTGGAGGGAATTACAACAGGCCCAACCGTGGGAGGTACCAGGAAATGACTAATAAGAGAGGGGTGTATGGCAGGGAATATGATGGAAAATTTTATGAACCACAGTCTTTTCATTACAGACAACAGTGGGATGTGGAGGTTAAATCGGGAGAAAACACATCAAGGTGGATGGGGCAACCAAAACCACAGGAGATACAGGGAAAAGTGGTAGGAAATACTTTGGAAGAAGGTATTATGGAAGAAGGCATTACTTCGACATACAAAGGATGCCATATTTACAACTTTGCAGGTATTAATTTAAGTAAGGAACATTTTTCCCTATGCATTGAAAGGTCTGAAATTTGTACCTAGTAGACATTCTGACAACATTGAGACTATTGTAGAGTTGAAAATGTTTGTGAGAAAGTTGAATCTGGCTTATTTCAGGACAAAAGTAAGGAGGAGAAGGTAGTAAAACATACAAATAAGGAGTTGAAAATGAAAAGTAATGTTAACCCACCCCTTGAGCCCACATTAAACATTATGGAAAAGGCAATAATGGAAGATGTTTATAAGTTAAAAGCAGGTGAAAGTAATCTATGTAATGGAACTTAAATAAGGAAGAATATGAAGTTCTGAATGCGTTAAGAAATGATAGGGGCCTAAGAATAATGCATTCCGATAAGGGAGGGGGTATAGTTATTTATGACGCCATTCAATATTCTCAAGATATATTTGAAATGCTGAATGATTCATTGACATATTACCCATCCTCTATAAATGAGATCAACAATAGTCAAAGGCAGATAGATTTTTACTTAGATGAATATGTAAATGAGGGAATGATTTCATCTGAACTATACGAGTTTTTGAAAGTTAAGAACACCACCATTGCAACGATTTTTGGTATCCCCAAGACACAGAAGGGATTGGAGAAATTGGCTTTTAGACATATAGTATCAGGGAGGGGATCTAAAACATATCCCTATGGAGTTGTGGTAGACAAATGGTTAAAAAAGACTATTGTTAATGTGGAGCATTTAATTAAAGATTCCTGGGATTTTCTTGAAGGTTAGATGGTACATTATAGGACCAGGATTTACACTTTCTGACTGTGCATATATCAAATTTATATACCTCAATTCCTGACCATGAAGGACTTGAATATTTTAGATCTAGTATGGTTAGCAACACCACCCTTACTCAGGATAAAATCTACTTGATTATGGTATTTATGGAAGCAGTGTTGGACAATAACTATTTATTCTTCGGAGAGTATTTTAAACAACACAAAGGTGTTGCTATGGGCGCCTCTTGTGCCTCTATATATGCAAAATTAGTCCTGCTGGAGTGGGAGAGAAGGTATGTGTTTACAAGTGAATATATGGTAAATCTAAAGCTCTATGTCAGATTTTTGGATGATATTTTTATTCTTTAGAAAGGCCCAGAAAAGAAGATTAAAAATGTTGATTTTTTGAATAGGACTAGAGAGTTCCTTAAGTTCACTTATGCACACAATAGGGGTAGTATTAACTATCTAGATACAGTTATACAAAAGGATGACAAAGGGTTTAGATCTAAAGTGTATAGAAAACCCACTTTTCGCAACTCATATCTAAAATACTCCAGTAGTCACCCCCCACATCAGAAAAAGAGTATTATTAAAGGACAACTCATTCGAGTAGCCCGTATGACATCACATAGACAGGATGTGGAGGGAGAACTACAAAAAGTAGTGAAATTATTTCAGGAGAGAGGGTATCCTAATAAAATGTTGGAAGAGAATCTTGAGTATGTCAAAAAAGAATGGGGTAGGAAATACAAACCCCTGTTGGGTAGCCCAGAGGGAATAAGAGAAAATAGTCAAGACATAGATGTTGAAACAAAGGACCTTAAAGAATATGAGAGGGCTATGGTGGTCCCATATTCAAGTAAGGCAAATGATGTTAAAAAGATTGTGGAAAGCAACTGGGCAATTCTGAGCAATAATTCAAAATTATGGTCCATAATGGGTGATAGACCTAATTTTGTTTTTAAGACTGGGGCAAACTTGAAAAAATGTTTTGAGATAGGTTCTAAAAAGGTAGATAGAACTGGCACCTTCAGGTGTGGTTCTTGTTCCCAGTGCAAACAGAGAAATACAGAAGACACAGTCATTTTAGGTAATACCCTAAAAACCCGAGTTATCTTTAAGAAAGGTAATTGTCAAATGTCTGGAGTGATCTATTTGGCGAAGTGTATATCCTGCCCTAGTTTTTATGTGGGTAAAATGGAGAGAAGGCTTAGAGACAGGATATACAAACATATGTACCAGATTACTACATGTAATAGTAATAATGCCCTGTACAAACATTCCTGTAAGAATTTTGGTGGATTTAAATTTGGTTTTAGAAAAGGTCTTACCAAATCCCAGAGGGGGAGACTTTAGAAGTCACACTGAAGAAAGAGAAGTTAGGTGGCAAATAAAATTACAAGCCAGTCAAGCCCATTACCACAACCACATGGCCCCCATTCCCACAAAGCTACCACAAAGTGATGCTGGTGAGCTGCCACCAGTGATGGCTCATGTATCACCTGATACCCTCATTACCATATTATGGTTATGACACCAGCCTTGCTGTCATGCCTAGTGACGTGCAATCTTCATGAAGTACAGTCAGGCATGATGGAGGAGCACAGCATACGAAAGGAAAACCTTAAGAGTGTAGCACAGCGCAGCAGAGAAATAATGTCTTGCAGCACAGCACAGTGCAGCAGCTATATGGCTACAGATGGGATAGGGAGGGAGCAAACTGGGCAGAGGAACACTTAGCATGCCACGGTATACTGTGTGTACCTTTGTACACATAAGGAATAGGGGGTTCTTTGTTCAAAGCCATTAAGGACTATGATCCTGATAGGTAGCATCCAAATAGTGCATAGAGTGCTTACAAGCCACTGTGCACTATATTTATGAATACTAGGGTCCAGCTCAAAAAACAGGGCTGCATATTTTATAAGACCCTAGTTAAGAGTGAAAATGGCAAGACGATGTGCATATTTGTAATTATGAGGTGGTAGCCTTTATAATCAGCAAACCTTCTACTTCATGATAAAGCTGTTAATGTAATATTAGATCAGAAAAAAAGTACAATTTAATTCTTGTTAGCTGAAGTTATGTCATATAATATAGCCATAAAAGTTACAGGATGTTTTACCTGTATTCAGTGTTTTTATTAATCTGTCTTACTTTGTATGTCATCAGTTTTAAATTTGACTTGCACATAAAAAGATGGGTGCACTTCATGAAAATAAACAGATCATGTTTCAGACTGTAAATGTTTTGGAACATGTACTTATAGTTTTAGAGAAGACAGCCCACATGCTGAACACAGAAGCTGCCCTGGATCATGCAAAAATGAGAAAACCCCTGATCACTCTGTGATGGGGAACACTGTAGAGAATTTTATTTAGCAGGTTCAAGACATATGATAAATAAATGGGAAAATAAGACTAAAGGGCAGTGTATGCCGGTCATGATGGCTGGCTGCTAAATTTGCTTAAAATGTCATAACCAAGACAATAGGCTGAATTAAGTTAGAAGTTAATTTTTTAATGTTTGGGGACTTCAGAAAATACACTACTGGAGAATATTACACATGCCATACTCAAGCTGGCTATTCTGATGAGTGGGTCTGGCTTAGTAATGGACAGAAACAGGGGCATATTATGTACTAAAAGGCTGAATAAATTAGATGATCAGAAAGGTCTATACATAGAATATACTAGATATGATATATAGAATTTTTACTTGATAGTTTCTTGAATGGGGAGTGACTGGCACAGTGGATGACCTAAATATGATTATGATTGGTTGTTGATTTAACTAATACAAAGTATACTATGTATGGACAAATTAGTATAAAAGCAGTCCACATAATATAATAAGGAAGGATTAAAGGAAATGATTTTGAGAAGGATAAGCATTCTAGTATGGTGTGGCAAGTGGAACAAAGATCGTTTTTTTCAACATTATACCGTCTTCGGGCAATAGCTCAGGCATGACTGTATGCACGCTGACAGTGGGATTAAAAGGAAGTGGGTGGCAAACTCTGCAATTACAGTACTGATTTAAAACACAAGTCTGACTTTCTAAGTGGATCTAGGTTGTAGGAAAAGGATCCAGACAGATGACTAGAATTATACAGTAACTGATAAACAGGGAAGTGAAAGAATGAATAAATACATGAAGGGAGTGATTATTTGATCAGATATTTGTTGAATAAGGTGAATCCTGCTCATGCATTGTACATTTGAAATGTACTGTTACAGATATTAATAGAGACTGGCCTGGGATCAGAATGCTAACTTATCCTGTGCATGAGCCATAGTAGAAGTACCAGGACTAGATTTATTAAAGATATGAGATATACAGCCACCCAACCATTTTACATTAGCAAGGTGCATCTTTACACATGGTCTTTGGTACACTGCAGCCCGTCTCTGCAGCCAATGGGTGCACTGCTTTGCTGCTCACTTTGGACAGAGTGCCAGTCCATCATATCACACACACACACACACACACATGTACGCCTATAGGGAATCTGAAAGATTGCCATTCGACCTACTGCATGTCTCTGGAAGGCAAGAGGATACTGCAGAACTCACAGAGTACTTATACGTATATAGGAAGAACAATCAAATTTTACACAAGAGGCATCTGAGCCAAGAATCAAAAGTGGAGACGCTCTTGCTGTGAGACACTGAGCTTTGATAACTATAACACTATTATGTCTGTAACTGTGGGGGGAAAATGGGATCTATTCAATTTGTGTGTATGCTTGTTTAATGGTTAAAGATCAGTAAAGAACATTTATCAAAAAAACAATTCTTCGAATGTTTAAGCCCAGTTTCAACAAATAGACCGATATTTTAACATATTTAGGAGCTCCCTCATGCTTTGAACTTTATAGTCAAAGCCTTGTAATGAGGCATAGAATCAAAACAAACAGTAGTAAGGTATTCTAGAATCTTCCAAACATGAGAAAACATATTTGTCAATACCCACCTTGCCTTGCTCAAATGGGCAAAACACTGGAAGGATCATGTTCTCTAAGGTGACAAAGTTGCTCTGACTGCCCTACTTCTGACAGATCCTGACTAGGCATGACCTTTAAATTCAGATTTCTTCAGAGAGGGGATGAAGCCTGGTTCATAGCTTTTACCAGTTTATTCACTTCCCCATTAATGTGAATCATTAAGAAAATGATAATCCATGTATATGGCTCAATTCTTGATAAGCACTGTTTCTCTGAACATCCCAAAAGATTTTAAGCTTCCTTGCTCGTTTAGATATCACATGACAGCAGTAAGAAAGTTATCTGACTGGAAGAAGAGATACCCCAGAAGAAGAAAAAGCTCCAACGCCTCCACGGCCAGAAGCAATATTTGGACTGACAACAGGTTGGTCCGTATCCCTCTCTCCAGAGGGGGCAGCACTCCATACACAATGTGGGAACCGATGAAGACTACACAGTAAACCTTCGAAACATCCACTGTCATATTCTGTAACTGGTTTGGTGGTAAGAAGGAAGTTCACAATCAAGGTGGTGAACTTTCCACTATTTCAGGAAGCAAAAACAATAGTTTTGATGGAAACCGATTCAGAAGCACATGGCAACTTTGAAACAATGGACACCATACAGTCCAATAACACAGGTCACAGCTGCAAGCTAGTGTAGAAACAGCAGCAAAGTTCGAGCCACGAATTTGCACTATATCCGCACTCAGGTTGCCAAGGCTATGGTGTCTCAGATGCTCTCCAAGACAGTATCCAGCTCTGGTCTGATGAAATACTTTCTCTGCACTTGGATTAGGGAAGACTTTTTCAATTTAATGGGCATCTGTAAGGGCTGCATCTATTGCAGTGCTGCCTCAAGGGCATTACTGGATGAGCTACCAGAAACAATTTGTTCAGGTAAACACCCCCTAAAACAGGAGACCATTATTCTGTAGTGCCCAGGGCACCATGGCCAAGACATTGGTGAAGACTCTCAATGCTGAGGAAAGCCTAAATGGCAAAACTTTGAAATGGAAGTGATCATCACACAGAGCAAAATAGTACAGTCGCCTGTGTGGACCCCAAATAATGATGTGCCAAAAAGAATCCATCTTATACAGAAGCACATCCATTCCCCCTACAGGACAAACATGCTGAAGTATACATAGCATATGTGAATACTGAAGTCACTGGTTTCTGGAAATGGATAGAAATTGCCAGCCTTCATCAAATCATCTAAAAGTTGGGAGTAGAACTCAAAACTTCTCCCACACTACATAATCCTCTACAGCTCCATTATGCAGGAAAGTCTGGGCCTGCTGAAAAAACTTCGCCAATATTAAATTATCTGCCACTGAAGCCCTAAGAATTCCAGAATGTGGCTAAAGATAAGAACATCTAGGCCCCACTGGTCACTTGTGATGGTTCTCCAAGCTGTGGTGAACATGGATAACAGGATCCCCCTGCACAAAGAGCAGTACCAGACCACTCTGCCTAGGGGGTTGGTCAGGTTTAAAAAAGGATGAGGTGGAGGTGGCTAGATGGAGAGCACAATTACCCACCACAGAGATGAAAGCCTCAGAAGATCTTTCTATATGTTTTGAACAAGATGGTGTAACAGCATATCCCATAAAGTGTGCAACTAGGTTCTTGCTACCAAGCTCTTTCTTAAGGAAGGATATTCTTAGCCACTTCATCATGTAGAAGCAGACAGCTTGGCTTGTGGCCCTAGCCAAAATTACAATAGCAGCCAAGATATTTCACCATGCAGCCACAGATATGGTATCTGCTAAAGGTGCTCCTTCAGCCCAAATACAGGTTAGTACTTATAACTTATCCAATGCCTTTTTTTGCCAGGTGCACTTGGAAACAGGATACGTGTGTCTGTATAAGTGAGTGCTGTAAGATTCAATGAGGCAGAGGCACAGGAGTATGCTCTCTTGGTCACCTAGCCAAAGCACTGGACTCCTTGTCCAGTGGTAATATGGCAAAATGATATAATTTCTAAGATTGGTGTTGAATCAGCACAGGAATGTTTAATGAGGTATTCCATTCACTTAGGCAATGGCTTGTAAAGGAGATTTGCTGTACTTGTGACTAAAAGCTACATTGATAGTATAATTAAAGACCACCTTAAAAGAAGAAATGACCCAAGGGTCTTCAGTCTTTTTTCCAGGAATCACTGGAGGTGAGGATAGGGTACAGGGGTTAGAGGCCGGTCTGAACATGCTCATTAGCCTGAGAGCATCCCCAAAGCAGCAGCAAGTAAACAAGTAAAGGCAATTCCAGTGTTGGAGTTGGCTGGCAATTCAGCAGTCGCACATGATGCTTGGGCACATAAATACTGGACTTTACAATGATGACAGTAAGGATTAAGATCTCAACTGTGGGGGCAGAAAAAAGGGGTGTACAGAGATAATTGCACTAATGTAACAAATACATTACACAATAGCAAAAAATGGCTATGCATAGAAAATCCCTGAATGTGGGATGTTGATGAAAAAATGCCAAGTTTTAATTGTAGTAGTAATACCCAGCTAAGTAACCATCAAAGAGGGTCCTCAACATCAAGGCTGTCAATTTTTCCTTCTTACATCTTTAGCAAAACAATTCATAGGTTGGTGTTAGCTCCTTCAGCTAAGTATGCTAGGCACAAACATTTAAGCAGATAAGAGATGACATTACAGACAAGACAGAATGATTCTCACCAGCATTATAACTTTTTTTTTAGTAAGGAATCACATCATTTATTTCAGTTGCCTCAAATGGGTCCTTTGAAAGTCTCAGAACACGATGCTGTATTCAACAAATGGTTGGATAACAGAGACAAAAAATGGCACAATGACCTCCCTGGAGGAAACAGAAACAGAGAGAGAGAGAGAGAGAGACTAAAAAAGAATCTTTTTGGAATTTGGCATAAACACATTAATCAGAGTTTAAATTACAGTTTGTCTCTAAATCTTTGGTGATGATGTATTCTTAATTGACAGTGTATCTTGTAGTCATGATTTATATCCTCTTTTCCAAGTTTCAGATTTTTATATTTATTGACATTAAAGTCATTAAAGGTATACCAGGGTAAACAGTTTTGAAGTTCATCTTTGTGAACGTCAGGATCTTTTAGTGAAGTAATTATTTTTCTAATGTACAGTCACAAGCATATTTGCCTACCATACAGTCTATTTTCTACATCTGTTTTGCAGAATAGTAGCCTGAAAATAAATGCCCCAGTATATAATTCTTTGGGGGACTAAGGGGAACAAAGGAAGTGTGGAAAGGGAAAACTTTCCTTGGCAAAAAAAGGGTAAGAATGGCTATCAATTAAAGAGGAAGGCATATGAAAGAATAAAATGGTGGTGAGGATTAGAAAAGGCATTTCAAGATGCCATGAAACTTATCTGGCAGTCCAGAGAAACCCTAAAATAGCTAACAGGTGAGGGATGGTCAAAAGAATTTCTTTAAATATGTTAGAGAGTATGAATCAGCAGGATACTGCATTACTATAGTGATGAAAGTTTATAACTGGCACATATCACGCAGAAATAGTGAAGAGTTCTCACATTTATATTTATGTGAAAAATACAAAAAAGTATCAACATAAGAGGATGGAACAGACAGTCTGTGAAAGGTGGAAAGCTTGGAAAATGATTAGAGAAGAAAGGGAACACTACAGACTGAATAAAAGTAGTGTCTGGATGAGCAATCTTGTGATGCTAAGACCAAGTAATCTCACAGAAATGTGAGCCTAGGAAATGGCTAGGCAACTTAAGATCTGTTCAGTCTCAACTCCATCCCAAGGGAGGCTACAGAAAAGAAATATGGGGCTTGTTGGTGGAATTTTTAAATATTACTTTTCTTGCCAGTAGCCAATAACACAGCACTGTGGATACGAGTTTTGGCAGCCCATCACAATCAGTTTAGACATATGAATCATGACTGAGGAATGGTCAGAGTGTATTTGGAATACATAAATGCTGCTGAAGTTACTAGTTACATCATATCAGTTTGGTGTTGGTGCAGAAATTAAAGGATTATAACTGGACATAGAACAGTGAACTATTCAGAAGAATGACTGCTTGGAAGCCATAGGAGGACCGGGTTGGGACATTAAGGGAAATGTCAGTATGAACTGAACTGCAACAAACACTGGTGCTGAGACCAAAGCTTTATGGCATATTAGTGGAACACATCTCAGAAGAATCTGAGAACAAGATCATTCCATATACCAATGACGAAAGTATCTGCTAAGTCAGAGATAAGGGGGGGTCAAAGCTTCAATAAGACGTGGTATGGCTTTGCCTGGTGAGTGTTGTGGTTTTTCATTTGTTAATTAGGCCAGTCCCACTAGGTGTACAGCCTGATTTCATGACAGATCCACAGAGAAATATACAGTCTATGTAGGCAGGTGGCAGTGTTAGTGCAAAAAATGCTAGTATTAGCACTTCATGTAGCACAAACCCCCAAAAAACACAGATCATGTACAGGTTCCCAGCCAGAAGCTGATCAGCAGCATAAGACAATGAAATAAATGATAACCAGCACTAGAATAAAGCCCAGACTGTGACTCATGTAATCTGGTTCAGACAAGCGGCACAGAAAGGGCCTGTAGGGAGCAAGGCAAATGATGAAACAACAGGGGGTGGAAGGGATACATGTCTCAGGGGGTAATCAGGACCATCAGTTTCAAGTGGTGACCAAGGACAATAGACAAAAACAGAGGGAAGGACACAGAGTTACATCACTCATACAAGTCACTTGAGCCCTACCTCATATGTCCATTGCCTGCCAACCTTTTATGTTTTGCAGAAGGACAAAGTGGAAGTGGGACTAGTAGAGAATAAGTATACTTCCACAGCTTCCTGCATGTTGGTGTCAACTGGCACGTGCTCTCTCCCAAGATGAGAAACGTATGGGGAATGGCATTCACTTTAGATGGAAAGGGCAAAAGGCCACAATGGAAGTTTGATGGCTGGCAGGTGCATGGACATGGAAAACCAAGCAAAAACCTGATTGTTAAAAATACAACCTTTTTTTTTTTTCTCAAGTGGGTAAGACCTCCACACATATATGCCCATGCAGGGAGCTGTAGCCCTTCACTGGTTTCCTTAAATATTTATTAATTCTTAGGTCACTGTAATTTGATTTAAGTGGAAATTCCCCTCAACAATTCTCAAAAGATACATATGCTAAAAAAAGCCCCCCCCTAAGAAAGATGTCATCTGGGAGGGAGTTCATTACCTCCCTCTTTGATGAATCATGTGTTGCAGTATAAAACTGCACTGATGAAGAACAAAGATGCTCAGTGATCATCTTTGGGAAGAGATTCCAGAGATACTAAATTCTTCCTTCTTTATAATTCTGATATGGTGAAGAGAATGTAAAGGCCTCCGGATAGAGAGAGCGGAGAGACAGAGACTTAGCTGAGCATATACACACACGAGAGAGAAGGGAAAAGGGACATACCACACTATCATTGTCGTGAGATGAACGGGGGGGGGGAAAACAATCAATAAATGGTGCTTTAAGTTTATCTTGGCAAGTCCTACTCAAAGATTTGGATATATCATTTCTAGTATTTGGGACTTGGAAGTTCTTCTTTGTTTGGTGACTATAAAAATGCTAGTATTAGCAATAATAGCAAACCCAGAACACAGATCATGTACGGTTCCCAACAAGGTTGATCAGCAGCATAAGACAATTAAATAAATGATAACAGCACTTGATAAAGCCCCTATGACTCATGTAATCTGCAGACAACTTGACAAAAGGGCCTGTAGCAAGGCAAATGATGAAAACAGGGGGAGGAAGGGATACATGTCTCAGGGGGTAATCAGGACCATCAATTTCAAGTGGTGACCAAGGACACAGAGTTACATCACTCATACAAGTGACTTGAGACCTCATTAAATGTCCATTGCCTGCCAACCCTTTTATGTTTTGCAGAAGGACAAAGTGGAAGTGGGACTAGTAGAGAATAAGTATACTTCCACAGCTTCCTGCATGTTGGTGTTACAGCAACATCTCTCCCAAGATGAGAAACGCCTGGGAATGGCATTCACTTTAGATGGAAAGGGCAGAAGGCCACAATGGAAGTTTGATGGCTGGCAGGTGCATGGACTTGAAAGAAACCGGATTGTTTAAATACAACCTTTTTTTTTTTTTCCTCAAGTGGGTAAGACCTCACAAGTTACTTTGCAGGAGCTGTAGCCCTTCACTGGTTTCCTTAAATATTTATTAATTCTTAGGTCACAGTAATTTGATTTATCGAATCCTCCACAATTCTCAAAAATACATATGCTAAAAAGCCCCCTAAGAAAGATGTAATCTGGGAGGGAGTTCATTACCTCCCTTTTGATGAATCATGTGTTGCCAATAAAACTGCACTGATGAAGAACAAAGATGCTCAGTGATCATCTTTGGGAAGAGATTCAAGATACTAAATTCATCCTTCTACTGTTCAAAATTTAAAATTATTTATAATTCTGATATGGTGAAGAGAATGTAAAGGCCTACAGATAGAGATCGGCAGACCTTCTAACCCTGATGATTCAATACAGAAATTTTAAGGCACTAATTATTCCTTCAACAGCAGCTTCTGTTCCAGATTCTACTAAAACTCTACCAGGGCTGGTCTTTTGATCCCCCTATTACTTTCCCTTTGCCTCTACTCTGATATCAATACTTGCTAGGGGAAAGCAGTCTCTATCCTGCAGTCCAAATACATTACTGGCCCTTAATACTATTAATTTTCTCCTAATAACATACATGTCAGCCAATCACTTACTTACAAACACCCGCCTATTTTGTAGGGCGGGTTTAACAGGTAATACATCATTAAGGCCTGGTGGTCTATGAGCTCTCAAATCAACAATCCACTGTGTTTAATATCTCCCCCCCTATCATTAACCCTAACCCTAACATTAACTATACATCTAAATTTAAAATTATGTGTGGGGGTTCTGAGGATGCATGCTGTGAAGAAGAATTGTATAAACTAGAACAACATCTTACATGCAGAGGTTACAGGAAACCCTTGATAGACAATGTTATGGAAAATGGCAAACAGCATAGGGAAACAAGATATAAGCCATGGCTGAATAGGACTAATAGAGGTAGACAGGAAGATACTGTGTCCAACAGAAACAAGGAAGGAAAGACGAATTTGCTGTTTACTTATGGAAGCAATATTAAGGACATTTGCCAGATAGTACAGAATAATTGGAATATATTAACCAGTGATATCGGATTGAAAGATATAGTAGGTGAATGTCCTAAATTTAATTATAGAAGAAATAAAAACTTAAAAGAGTTATTATGCAAGGAGATACACTTAGATAAAAGATTAGAACCAAATCTGAGTGTAGGCACTCACCCATGTGGCAATTGTAAGGCATGTATGTATATTAGGGGGGATACGGGTTTTAAACATCCTGATATAAGTAAAATTTTTTATTTTAAGGGGAGGGCAACATGTAGGACAAAACACCTGGTCTATATGGCAAACTGTGAAAGATGTGCCTGTTTTTATATTGGAATGACCAATAACATGTTAAAAGTTAGGATCCTGCAACACCTCAGCAGCATTAGGAACTGTGATGTAAGCAATGCACTTTATAGACATATAAGCTTGAACCCCACACATGATTTTAAATTTAGATGTATAGTTAATGTTAGGGTTAATGATAGGGGGGGAGATATTAAACACAGGACAGCTCTAGCAGAATCCAAGTGGATTGTTGATTTGAGAGCTCATAGACCACCAGGCCTTAATGATGTATTACCTGTTAAACCCACCCTACAAAATAGGCGGGTGTTTGTAAGTAAGTGATTGGCTGACATGTATTTTAAATAAAGACTGTTTTAATGTATTGAAATTATGTCTGATGAAGGGCTATCCCGAAAGCGCTTACATCTAATAAATGGTGTTTTTATTGGATTTATCTTGGCAGTGTCCTACTACTTATTGTTTTTTGGATATATCATTTCTAGTATTTGGGACTTCAGCATAACGTTTCTTCTTTGTTTGGTGACTATATAAAAATGCTAGTATTAGCACTTCATGTAGCACAAACCCCCCCAAAAAACACAGATCATGTACAGGTTCCCAGCCAGAAGTTGATCAGCAGCATAAGACAATTAAATAAATGATAACCAGCACTACGATAAAGCCCAGACTATGACTCATGTAATCTGGCTCAGACAAGCAGCACAGAAAGGGCCTGTAGGGAGCAAGGCAAATGATGAAAACAGGGGGAGGAAGGGATACATGTCTCAGGGGGTAATCAGGACCATCAATTTCAAGTGGTGACCAAGGACACAGAGTTACATCACTCATACAAGTGACTTGAGCCCTACCTCATATGTCCATTGCCTGCCAACCCTTTTATGTTTTGCAGAAGGACAAAGTGGAAGTGGGACTAGTAGAGAATAAGTATACTTCCACAGCTTCCTGCATGTTGGTGTCAACTGGCACGTGCTCTCTCCCAAGATGAGAAACGTATGGGGAATGGCATTCACTTTAGATGGAAAGGGCAGAAGGCCACAATGGAAGTTTGATGGCTGGCAGGTGCATGGACTTGGAAAAGCAAAAACCTGATTGTTAAAAAATACAACCTTTTTTTTTTTTTTTTTTTCCTCAAGTGGGTAAGACCTCCACACATATATGCCCATGCAGGGAGCTGTAGCCCTTCACTGGTTTCCTTAAATATTTATTAATTCTTAGGTCACAGTAATTTGATTTAAGTGGGAATTCCCCTCCACAATTCTCAAAAGATACATATGCTAAAAAAGCCCCCCCTAAGAAAGATGTAATCTGGGAGGGAGTTCATTACCTCCCTTTTTGATGAATCATGTGTTGCAGTATAAAACTGCACTGATGAAGAACAAAGATGCTCAGTGATCATCTTTGGGAAGAGATTCCAGAGATACTAAATTCATCCTTCTACTGTTCAAAATTTAAAAATTATTTATAATTCTGATATGGTGAAGAGAATGTAAAGGCCTACAGATAGAGAGAGCGGAGAGACAGAGACTTAGCTGAGCATATACACACACAAGAGAGAAGGGAAAAGGGACATACCACACTATCATTGTCAAAGCTGAAGCTCTGCATCTGGAATGCAAGATGGGGTGGGTGGTGGAGAGACAACATGAATGGTGGGTAGAAGGAAGACTTTTCAAGACAGACTTTAGGAAACACTACTCCAGAAAGAATATAGTGGGTCCCAAAAATGCACTGCCTAAATAGTGGTAGAGTATAAGCCAATACAGGATACAGAAATGTGTCAGAAAAAGGAAATAAATAGCAGGTTATGGAGTGGCTAGCTGGTTAGGTGTTCGCTGCAATACATAGGTTGCCTTCTGTCACCATATTAAACTTGCTTGCATGTTGTACTCTTGGTATACTATCTTCTCTTTGCTTTTGCAGGTATTCTGCACTGAACTTGATAACCACTGCTGCTTTTCCCCATGCTCTACACTCTCACACACCCTTTTGTTCATACTTAACCATTCCCAATTTTCACCCAATGAAGCATTTTTTTCACAGAAAGAGCCACGAATCATTAAACAAACTTTTTTTAAACAAGAAACATCTTTATTAAATTATCACGTATGACACAGGCAATCATACATTTATATAAATGACAACAAACCATATTAACAATTTTAGTTACATTCTACATCACTTATAATCTATCCAGTCATTTTCAGTCAAACAATACATAGCTCATTCAAATCCTGCCTTCTTTTAAACCTCATTCCTCCTCTGCATATATTGTTCCCACAATTCTCATTTTTTGTAAGTAATTTGCTACTTCTGCTACAGTTGGTTTAGACTTTGATTTCCATTTTCTAGTCATTGCTTTTTTGGCAGCCACCATAATTAGACTCAGCAAGGCCTTACTTTGTCTAGGCAATTCTGATTCTATATCATAGCTCAAAAAATCATTTTCTTAGTTACACCATTTGCTCACCAAGTATCTCTGACAGAGCAGTCTGCAGGGAATCTTTAAAGTCTGCCAACTCATTACACTCCCAGAAAATATGCTCTCGATTACCTCTTTCTTCTCCATCCCACCTCCAGCAATTGCTGTCTACCCAAGGAAAATTTCTTTGGAGTCTACTTGGGGTATAAAAATACCTATGTAAATACTTTCAATAAAAGATCCTAAAATCTTCTAGATTTTGTTGCATATTTGGGAGACATACATATATCCCCCACTGATTCTTTGTGAATTGCTTATCCATTCTGTCTTCCCAATCCTTTCTAACCTCCTCTGATTGATTCTTATAGTTATCATGCAATATTTTATATGGTCTACTAATTATTCTTTAACAGCAGCTTCTGTTCTAGATTCTAGTAAAAACTCTACCAGTGCTGGTCTTTCAGTTAGGATCCCCCTATTTCTTTCTCTTTGCCTATACTCTGATATCAATCCTTGTTAGGGAAGGCAATCTCTAGCCTGCAGTCCAAATAAATTATTGGCCTCTTCCAATACTATTATATTTTCCTCTCTAATTATTTACTCTCAGTACCATGGTTGTTTTGCCAGTTTTCTCTAATAAATTCCAGCTCCCTCTTGCCTGTTATCTATACCCCTAATTGCAGTCATCCCTATCAGCAGAATCTCCTTTCTCCATTCTCATGTTGGCTTAGCTTACTTCTTAGAATACTTTTTGCTACTTTATGAAAATAATATTCTGCATGGTTATTGTTATTCTCCTTAAGGATCTGCATCCAAAATCCCAGTCTATTCTTGTTTCCTGAGGTTCCCTCCATTTCAGCGTCATCCTTTTCCACTTTGAATTAATAGTTTCTGCTTTTGCTATGCATAGGAGCCTTAACTATGTAGCTCTGAAATACCCCTTCTAATCGGGTAATCCCAAAGAGCCTTGTTCTATTGGAATCATCAGCTTTATCCCACTTGCCTCTTGCCATTTTCTCCTCCCAGATTCAGCTCTTTATTATCTACAACTTCTCCTCTGGTTGATAAAAATATGCATGACCTGTGTATAAAACTAAAGGGGCAAAAACATTTTACCTACTTGTATCTTGCTATGCATATACCAGAACTTCCAATTTCTGTTTTTGTATTTCCATTTGTTTAGTCTCTTCCTACATTTGCTTAGCTTTCACACCAGAATCCTTTCTAATCCATACTCCTAAATACTTCATTTTCTACAGGTATTGCCTTTGTTTTAGCTTCATTAATTTTGTATCCAGAAAAGATATTAAACTGCCTCAAAATGTTCCAGAACACTGAAATATCCTTTTCTGGTTTTAGCAGGTATAAAATAATATCATCTGCAAATACAGACAGCTTTTCTTGACTACCATATCAATTATACCCTTGAACTTCTTAGTCCCTAGTTTCCTTTGCCAGTGGTTCTAAATATAATGCAAATAACAAAGGGGTAAGCAGACACCCTTACCTGGTTCCTCTGCCTAAACAGAAATCAGAGAGGACCCTGCCCACTTTAATTTTCACCTCTGATCCCTCATGTATCCTCCTAATCAACCTTATAATTTTATCTGGGAATGCAAATGCTTCCATTGCCCTGCTCATACACTTCCATCTTACTCTGGCAAATGCATTCTCTGCATCAAGAGCCACTGACAACAATGGTATTTTCTTACATTCTGCTTCCTTCTGAATCATCAGAGTTCTGTCAATGTTGTCAAATGTTTGCCTCCCCTCCACAAAGCCACACTGATCCATATCTATCAATTTTGGCATCATTTTTGCCATTCTTTTATCCTTACAGGCATAAGCACTTTATAATCATGGTTTAGTATTGAAATGGACCTGTATGAAAGCTGGATCTGATGGGTCATTACCCTCTTTAGGTACAAATACCAATGGTTTCCTTCCAGGATGTTGATGCTTCTCCTCCTCTTAAAATACTGTTAAACAAAACATTCCAGTTTTTCCCTTCCTAGCTTCCAAACTTCCACATGAATACTATCTATTCCTGGGGACTCTCCTGTAGATTGGGTATACATCACCATTTATATCTCATCTCCTCTTATCCTGTTAGTAATTGAGCCTCATCTACCTCTAACCTTGGCATATTTAATTCTTCCATAAACATTTCCATTTGTACCTTTTCTTGATTTTCATATTTCTCTGCTTTATGGAAACTTGCAAAAAATTTTCAAAATATTTCTAGTACCTCTACAGGATATGTTGATATCCTCCTTGTTATAGACTCCATAAGCTTGGTGACAATTTTCTGTTGCCAGAGTTGTACTAAAGGTTTTTGTGCTCTAGAGTTATCAAAAAGCAGTTGCTTAACAGCAATCTTTCATCAGTATCAAAAAAAAAAACAGCTGTGAGGCAGTTAACCAGTTCTCAGTCACAAAATCAAATCCAAAAAGAAAACTGGAAACACTCAAACAAATGTTTAATCCAAGTTCAAGTTCGCAAGTAAACACTTTCACCTTCAAGGCTTCTTAAAGTCTTATTTAAATATGCCGCGTCAGAAGGTGTAATTAGAGTCATGTGACTTTTTAAACTGTATTTAAGTTGCGTTGTTTAATTGATTGCATTTACTTCACCTGAAGAAGGCATGAAGGTGAAAGTGTTTACTTGTGGACTTGAACTTGGATCAAACATTTGTTGTTTTTGAGTGTTTCCAGTCTTCTCTTTTTGGATTTAACAGCAATCTTTCCAAACTCATGCATATTATCAAGCTAGTCCCTTATTTTCTGTTTAGCATTCAGCAATTGCTCCTCTGCCTGTTATGGTAGATTTCCCCCATTCTGCAATACTTTTAACATTTGTCAGCCCCTCTAAATAATTCTTGTTACTTCTTAACCATATCTCTTTCTTTTATTTCCACCCTATTTTTAAACTCCACTTTAATTTCATCCCACTCCCTAGCTATAAGTTTCAGAAGAAGTTTCTATCTTCTTTAATAATGCCCAAATAATTTCCACTACCCATTCCTTAATCTTGGAAAGAAGAGGAAAGGCATAAGGGAAAAAGAAGTTATGTACTCACCATAATGTTCCAAGTTTGTAGTCCATCTCGCCCTTCATTCTTACATATGGGATCTTTGGCTCAGACTCTGCCTATTTACAAGCGGGAAGTCTTCTAGCTGGCTTGTGTCTAGGTAGGTATCCCATGGTGCACCAGTACAATCCTCAGATCTTGTTTGCTGCTAACTAGGAGAGATAATAACAAATATACAGAAGAAAGCCAATACTAAAAAGTCTCCATAAAAATAGGTAATAGTATTTTTCTGTCTCCAGGTAATTCCAGGATGGGGGTAGGAGGGTGGGTTCGTAAGAATGAAGGGCGAGATGGACTACAAACATGGAACGTTATGGTGAGTACATAACTTCTTTATGTTCTGTAGTTGTATCTTGCCTTACATATGGAACAGCGTCCCTAGCACCTTATGCTTGGGTGGCTCAAGGAAAAATACTCCGGAGTACCGTAGAACCAAATGATGCTCTACCCCTGGAGGTTAAATCCAATTTGTAATGAGTAACAAAGTGTGAGGGGTAGCCCATGTTGCTGCTTCACAAATATTATCAAGTGGGACCCTAGCTTGAAATGCTGCAGAGGTAGACTGAGATCTAGTAGAATGAGCCTTGATTTTAAAGGGTAAAGGTCTACCCTCAGAGTTGTAAATGTAAGCTATACAGCTAGAAATCCAATTTGAGAGTGTTACTTTGGAAACTGGTAATCCTGACCTAGATTCGGAAAAGGAAATAAATAATTGATCTGATTTCCTTAGTCAGGTGCAAATAAAAACGTAATTGTCTATGGATATCCAGCTGAGGAAACCTGTATTCAGCTGCACTGGAATGATTTGGAAAGAACATGAGAAGTTCTATGGATTGATTCAAGGTGGCATGGGAACAGACCTTGGGGACAAAAGAAGGATTAGTACGAAGAGACACCCTGTCTTTCTGAAAAATCAAGTAAGGAGGCTTCACAGACAATGCTTGCAACTCTGACACCCATCTGGCAGATGTGATAGCCACCAGAAACAAAATCTTCCAAGATAGGAATTTCAAAGGGGATGAATGAGAAGGCTCAAAGGGCGGAGAAGTTAATTTGGATAACACAAAATTTAAATCCCATGAGGCCACAGGTTCTTGCAAGGGGGGGTCTTAAAGTGGCACCTTTAAGGAAAGTTTTGCACAGCCTATGTGATGACAGATTAGAATTTTGAAAGCCTAGATGAAAATTTGAAATCATTGCCAATTGAACTCTGATAGTGGCAACTGCAGATCCCTGGCGAAAAAGCTCAGACAGGAATTCCACAATCACTGGAATGGAGGCAGTGTAAGGATCAACATTAATTTTCTCTGCCCAGATAGAGAATCTTCTCCATTTACTGGAATATAGTCTCCTAGTGGAAGGTTTATGAAAAGATGTAAGGATATGAGTCACGGAGGGTGAGAAGTCGTGAAGCCTGACTCGGGATGGAACTGGAGCATCCACTGTCAAATTGAGGGTGTGTAAGGAGGGGTGAAGTGAACCTGACATGTGAGTCAACAGGTCTGGAACTGGGTCCAGAATCCAAGGATAGTTTAAAAGAAGAGGCCCGAGAAAGGGGAACCAAACCTGATAAGACGAGTAAGGAGCAATGAGGATCAGTTTGCTTCCCAGCCATTTTGCTTTCTGAATAATCCTTATTCGGCAGATGAACAGAAGTCGTCTCTGCTAGCTCCTTCTTAGTGGCTGCTGCCACCACCATGGCATCTACTGGAACACCTTTAGACAATAAATCCTTTCCTGGGGATGCAGAAAGAAACATATTTGGTCTCCTGGGGACTGGCTCCACGGCATCAGGAGTATCCTACACCTTTCGAGTAACTAGCGCCATCAGTTTGTCGAAGGGTGGAGACACCCAAGAGGCTGAAGGTTGAGACCCAAAAGCCTTCAGGTACACTGACCCCTCATCAGAAGGGGTGACAGTGGGCCAGCCGCAGCTCTGTTTAAGGATTTCCAGGATGTCTACGAAGGAGACATCATCAGAGGATGACTTGGGGGACCCTTCTGACTCCTCGAGGTCAGTATCAGAGGTCAGAGACTGATCCTGGGAGTCTACATGCTTCCTCTTACATTTTCTCTTCTGTGGGGGCTCCTTGGAAGGATATTCCGGGGAGGTCTTGGAAGAGTGCGGGCCACCGGCCGATGGTTCCTGAAGATCTCTGCTGTCCACAGAGAGA
The DNA here is from genome assembly GCF_019279795.1 of Protopterus annectens. Taxonomy (NCBI): domain Eukaryota; kingdom Metazoa; phylum Chordata; order Ceratodontiformes; family Protopteridae; genus Protopterus; species Protopterus annectens. The sequence continues at coordinate 1,172,878,619 of NC_056744.1, read as the reverse complement.
GTAGGAGCTGAGACAGAAGTAGTTGCCTTAGGGGGAAGAGTGTTGGTACCCTTGGTAGGAGCCGAATATCGGGACAGCACACTCCACATCATCTCAAATGCCAACCTCTTCGGCTCCGATGAGACCGAAGATGCCATCGGCTCCGAGATAGGTTTAGGATCTGAACTCACCTTCGCTGATGCACCGAGAGGAAGACTTAGAACCGAAGAGGTTCGGTTCCAGGCATCCCTGTCGGGTCCGACTGGGGAGCTTCGGCTCCTAGACAACACGGAAGGCACCGACAGCTTCGGAGTGGAACTTGGCTCTGAAACAGCCACAGGGGGAGCTGGAGCCAAGGGCTCCACCAGTGGTACCAAACACTCCAGCTCTGAAAGGCCAGCATGGCTCAGAGGAGGAATGACTGAAGGGGGCTTAATGGACTCAAATGGCTCCAGAACCGACTGGGTCGGAGCAAACAACAATTTCGGTAAAGCAGATGACTTTAAGAGTCTCAGCACTACTCTTCTCCATGTCTTCTTCTGATAAACTCCTTGAAGACCTGGAGGACAGAGTAGGAAAATGGGATCTCTGCAGTATCGGTACCTTCAATGTAGTGGAGACCAGTAGAGGATCCACAGACCGGCTCCGTAAAATCCTCTCAGAGGTCGGCTCCGAGCTACTTGGGGCCGACCCTGAAATCACAGTACTACTCTCAATCAGCACCGAACTCTGTGGAGCTGATGAGACAGTGAACTTAACAGATTTAATAATTTTAAGAGGTGGCTCCGAGACACCAGCCAGTGCCAGGGAGGGCCTCAGAGGACTTTTCCTTTTTAGATCCCTGAGATCTTTAAGAGGAGGAAGAGCTAGCCAGATCTTCCTCAAAGGAAGGTTTTAGAAGATTTTTTAGGATAAGCTTATTTTTTCTTTCTTGCATCACCCTAGCATTGAAAGAGAGGCAAAATAAGCAAGCTTCCTGTAAGTGGATGGCCCCCAAACAGTAAACGCAGTTACTGTGTCCATCCATTATGGATATCTTCTGTGAGCATTTTATGCATTTCTTAAAGCCAGATGGCTTATGGTCCTTGCTTTCCTTAGACATTCTCACAGAGAAGAGTTCACATACACACAGAAAGAAAGAGGAGAGGACTAGGTCCTCTAATTTAAACAGGCCTAGCCCTGCAGAAAAGAGAAGACACCACGAGGACTAAGTCCTCTAACTTAAACAGGCCTAGCCTGGGCAGGAAAAGGAACGGAAAACTAGGTCTTCAAACTAAAACAGACCTAGGGAAAGGTACAATAAGAAGAGTCGTCACACACTCAAAACAGGAATAAAGTGTAAATTTGAAATTTACTCAACAAGGAAAACAGAACCTCATTCTGTTAACAACACTAACCAATTTAGCAAGCAGAAAACCGCAAAAAACTTTTGACTTATGACTATTAAACAACACACAGCCTAACTGAGCACAAATGGTGCCTACAATTACTAAACTCTAATTATTAACATGAAACCCAGCATACAGGATACCAAATACTATAAAGCCAAAAGGCCAATTGTACTAAAGAAATTGTACACAAAAGGCGCACTTGTAACGCTAACTATTCTAACTTGCAAACTACACTAACTATGACTAAACAATGATATAATAACAGTTTTAAATAGAAAAGTCCAAAAATTTTGCATAAACTTTGAATAAATTGAAAAACTTACCCAGAGCCAAAAAGAAGCACAACCGAACTTGTCGACGCAGCAAACGAGATCTGGGGATTGTACTGGTGCACCATGGGATACCTACCTAGCCACGAGCCAACTAGAAGCCTTCCAGCTTGTAAATAGACAGAGTCAGAGCCGAGGATCGGCTCCGGTCCCATATGTAAGAATGAAAGCGAGATAGGACTACAGATCATCATTCCTTTCCAAGAAAAAGACATGGTGTATACTTTTCAAGCCAAAAGACTTACGAGACTGAAACAGAACTGAGGCAGGTGTCTGTTCAGAGGAGAGGCAAAGAGATCCACTTGAGGAATACCTCACGAATAAACCTATGTCCAGAAACACATCTGTTCGAAGTGTCCATTCGTGAGGCTGTGTCCTGGACCTGCTGAGGGAATCTGCCAATACTGTGCTCTGAAGGTGTGTAGACTGCCTGTATGGTCATCTGCAATTTAATGGGTATTTTCCAGGCTTGAAGGGCTAGTCTGCAGAGAAGGTAAGACCTTAAGCTCCCTCCCTTGTTGAGGTGACACGTGTTCTCTGTAAAAACCTTCAAGGGATCTGGCACCCACAGTGAGTGGAAAGTTCTTGAAGAGCTAAAATGAGAGCCTTCATTTCCTTGCTACTGATGTGATCTGACCTTGGTTGAGGGGACCAAAGCCCATGAATCTTTAGGCTGCATGATGCAGCTCCCCCACCCCAGCTCTAAGGCAGCTGTGAAGACTTCTTGGAATGCTGAGGAATTTGAAAGGGATCACCCAGATTGAGAGATACCTGCTGAATTCACCAGTAAAGTTGCAGTTTGAGACAAGGGAGCAGAGGAACCATATAGTGTAGTGGGTGGCAGTGTTGAAGTCATACTTATCTGAGATACCATTGAAACTTTCTCATATCAAGCCTGGCCAAGGGAAGCATGGGGATGGTAGTGGCCATGAACCCCAGAGCCCTGTGAAACTCTCTAGTTGGAAGACAGTGCAGGGGAGCAGGGAAAAAAAATATTCATGTGAGAGAGGGAAAGGGAGAGAACCTTGGTGGCAGAAAGATATGTTATCTTTGGAACAGTTTGGTTCCTGAGATGCAGTCAATCTTGACTTCTGAAGGCTGACTGTGAAACCTAGGCTGTAACAGCAGCTGGGTAAAATGAAGATCTTGTTTTAGTTTGGTTTGGGAAGAAGACTGAAGCAAGAGGTCATACAGACTGGGACATATCTGAATGCCCCAAAGCCTGCAAAAGGAGGGCACTGCAGCTAGACATTTTGTGAGCACCATTGGGATGAGTGAAAGCTCAAACGGCAAAGCAGAGAAGTGAAAATGAAGAAGAAACAGAAAAATGCAAGATTTCCTGAATAGAGGGTGGAGAGGAATATGAGGGTAGTGTCCAGCAAAACTAGAAAGTCCCAGGGAAACAACAGGGGAAACAGTCTGAAGGGAAAGCATTTGGAAGGATGGCACTGTATGAAAAGTGTAGCATTTGGAAGGATGGCACTATAAGAAAAGTGTTCATATTGGAAAGATCCAGGACAGGTCTCCAATACCCCATCTTTTCTGGGGACCAGAAACATTCTGGAATAAAACCCTAGTCCCCTCTTGATCTGAAGAACCAGTTGAATTGTATCCCCTGGTCTAACAGACCCTCCAATACTCCTAGAAAATGAGGGAGTTGTTCTGCAGGGGGTTGAGGAATATCTGAGAAGTTGGAAAGGTTTTCCAGGCCATAAAGTAATAATGGAGAGAACCAAAGAGTCTGTGGTGATCTTTTGCCCAAACTAAGGGACAAAGGACCCTGGCTGACAGGAATGGAGGGCAGAAAGTCAGATGACTGCAGACTTGTCAGGAAAGGAATGTTATGGGGGGTCTAGGCAGTTGAATACGCTTATTAGAAAATACATGCCCAAGAGCATTCTTACCCTTGCTAGACTGTCTAGGTAAATCTACGCAAAAAAGGTAAATCTTACTAGAAAAGGTCCTCAAACTTGGGAATGGGTGCAACAAAGATATGCTTAAAATCTTTAATAACCTTACGCTGATCTTGCAAGGTCTTCAAGATTTTTACCACCGCAGTGCCAAATAAGTTTTGGTTATCCAGAGGAGCATCCAGAAGTTTTGCTTCAGTATCTGGAAAGCTTGAAGGGGAAGCCAGGGATAGCATCTCATCACACAGCCATAGGCAGCAGCCCTAGAGAAGGCATCTGCTGCATCATAGATGAACTTTATAGAGTGACAGGAAACTTGACGTGGAACTTAGTAACAAAAGAGCTGAGGCTTTACCATCAGAGTCAGGCAAGTCAGAGGCAATCTTCCCAGTCTGGGAAAGAATAGACAAAATACATCTTGTCATATAGGTCTGGTAATTTATAGCCTTAAAGGCTAGAGTTACAGAAGTGCAGGCTTTCTTGCCAATCTTCTCCATAGCTCTACTGTCCTCCTCCAAGAAAAGTAGATTAGAAGAGGGGAACAGCCTAAAAAGCTTATCAGTAGACAAAGAAATCACCACTTGATCAGATGAAGGGCATTTGTACAAGAACTTGAGGCATCTGGCACGTTATAGAACATGGCAGGCTTCTTAGAGGCAGGAGGCTGTAAGTGATGGCAGGGAAACAGTAGAGAAGGTATCCAACAAAGCAACCAGCACAGGAGGGACAATAGAAGGTTTAGAAGAGCCCATTTGTAATAACTCATAATACCTCTTCTGGACATTGGATATTTGGGAGCAATCCCACTTAAAATGCTTCATCTTTCACAGGGCCGTGTACCCAAAGGATAGTTCCTCCAAAAGAGAATCAGGACTGACAGATGTCTTTCTCAGACCCATAGACTAAAGGAGAAGGCAACTGAGAGGAGTAGGTTAAAGAGTTAGCATCAGAGATAGCATCCTCCATGGAGGACTCAGGGTCCCTTGACCTTTTTGGGGGTAGAGGACCACAGGGATACAAAAACTGGAACCCCTTAATAGGCTTCAATGCCATCAAAGCACTGAACAAGCCTTGAGTGGAGTCCTGCCATTCTCTTTGTGGATCCCTGGCAGAAGACACCACGTTTAGTTTTCTGTTTTTTCTTTAATAGGACATCTGCCTTGACAAAAAGTGGTGGTTTGGACCCCTGCATGGATTCAATCGAGGTACCCAACAACTCTTCCCTTACAAGGATCTGAGGAATCCCCTTTTGGCCCCTTAAAAATAATCAGCCGTGGTTCCCCTTCAATGTCTGTGGCGGAAGTTTGCAAAGCCTCCGAGGATGTACGAGAAGCAGGTTCTGTGCCTGCCTTTGAGAAGGTCATGGCAGAAGAAACTGATGGCATTACTGGACTGTCTCCAGGGTTCTCATGCACCTGAAGGGAGATGACTGGTGGAGCAGTACTCTGAGGCCTAGATTTCTTTGCCTTCTTGACTGGTATCTGTACCTCAGGGCAAGTGGATTCTACCATGGTACATTGGGCCAACACCTTGAGACACTGGTTCTCATGATAAATGTAAAGGGAAGAAAGATGGCTAAAGTCGTAGGTACAAAATTCTGACAGAAGGGAAATTGAGTGTGGTTGTGATATGCACTTAAGCAAAACAGGCATCACTGGCCACACTACCACACCTCCGCCACCCACACTGACATTTCCCTTTCTTGGATGACATGTAATTCACTGAAAAAAGTAAGAAAAATTAAAAAGAACCCAATGGGGTACTTATCTTGAAGACAAAGGGTCAGTATAACCAGCAAAGTGAAGGGCATTCAGACCAAAGTAGTATAATAGTATTTTTAGACTGGTAGCAAAGAAGGTCTAGGTTAGGAGCATTCATACATTGTGGGGGAGGAGGGGGCATACGTCTGATGTACAATATTGGCAGGAGATACCAGAAGTGATATGCAAAGACATAAAAATGGACAAAGTAAGCATGACATCCTTATTTGCCATCAAAAGTTACACTTTATGTAACCCCATCATCAGCTAAGCTTACATCAGATAGCCTGCGCCATGAAAGCGACACACGCAACTGCATTAATCTGTTTATAGTCTCTCATTTTAACTCTCTTGACCTTACTAACATTGATAAAAATATAATACATACAGCTCCATAACCTTGGAAAACAACAAATCACCAATGACAAAAATCCTACTATACTAAGCTCCAGTACAACCTTACTAAAAACCCCAAGCAATTCCGGAACTCCGTAAACTCACTTCTCAACCCAGGCTCCAAAAATAACCCCTGCCCTGATCAAAGTAAATCTGACCTCAAATTAGCCTCACAATTTACCTAATGTTTTATAGAATCAATATCTGGCCTGACCAAGACTTTTCCCAACAATAACCCATCTCTCCCTTCAGTCTTCTTCTGAGCTCCCTAATAACTTCCTCCTATGTTTCAGCTCAAACCTGTCTTTACTACTTTCATAAAAAGACGTCTATCCAGACTTAAACCCTGTTCCAATGCACCTGACAACATTCCCTCCTCCTTCCTAAAGTCTGCTGCTGATGGTATAGCACTCCCAATTAGTACCTTATCAATAGAGCCATAAAGGAATCCTATGTCCCTAAACTCTGGCGTTCTGCCTTTATTCTTCCTCTCCAAAAGGGAGGCAAAAATACTAACATCTCAAACTTCCACCCCACTGCTCTTCTCTCATCAATCTCTAAAATCCTAGAAAAAATGCGTCCACCTCCAACTTATGCCTTTTCTGACCCAAAATCAACTTCTTATCTGTACCCAACATGGCTTCCGTCCAGGGCATAGCACTACAACTGCACTACCCTCCTTCTTAGAAACTGTCAATCGATCCCAAGATTCCGGACAGTTAGTATCTACAGTTCTACTAGATCTCTCTAAGGCATTCGATACAGTTTCCCATATGCACATTCTCTATCATCTCTCAAGCCTAAATCTCTGCCAAAACACTTTATCCTGGTTCTCAAAGTTACCTGTCAAATAGAGGTCAGGCTGTGAAATGGATGAAAGCCACCGCTTCTTTCTTACCCACCCCACCTGGCGTACCCACAGGGGTCCATCTCTGGACCTACGCTATTTAATATCTTTATCAATAATTTTCACTGTACTATTCCTGACGCCAAAGTCATTCACTATGCAGATGACTCAACTTTAGTCTGCTCTGCCTCTAATCTCTCTGAACTGCTAAATAAAACCCAAACTGCCTTCTCAACTACTGAGACCTGGATGTGCCAAAATCACCTCTCTCTCAACGCAAACAAATCTAAAAGTCTACTATTCCCACCCTCAAAAACATTCTCATATGACAAAAGTTCCTTTCAAGTCCTTAGCCAAATGAACTCTCCTATCGAAGTGGTTCCCTTTGCCAAACCTCTCGGCGTTACGAACACCTCAAGCTTGATATCCACATTCAACAAAATACAAAGAAAACCCACCAAAAGTTAGGAATGCTATACAGGAACAATCGCTTCCTCTCCACCTCTACTAGGCATACTCTGGCCACTACTTACCTTCTTCCTTCCCTACTGTACAGAGCCCCTCTTCTAACTAACCTGACCTCTTCCATCACCCACCTCTGAACTTGAAAACTGATACAACAAAATCTCCAAATTTACCACCAAAGCCAAATATTACACCCATCACTGTCTTACCATTCACTCTCTGAATTGGCTAGAACTCACAAATTACCTAGACTACCTCCAACTTACCACAGCACACAGACTCCTATTTCACCCAACAAAATACACTGCTCTAACAAACATCCTTCCCCCCTACACCCCTAATTGAACTCTCAGATCTGAACACCAAAATTTAATTACTATCCACAAACCTAAATGACCTGCTGGCCAACTTCTCCTTTCTTTCTTCCTAGGCAAGAAATGGAATGCACTCCCTTCCGCACTAAAGACAACACCAAACACAGATAATTTCAAAACCCAGCTATTCACATACCTGTCCTCCAAATGGAAATGTATCCGCTTTCACCCTACCTAACTCTAAGTAAATGCCCCTGGGAGGATTTCCTCCTGTGTTCTTAAGCTCTCTATAACTTCCATAGCTATTTCCCAAATGATTTCAACTATGTAAATACTGTAAATAGCTTCTTAGTTTGAATGAATGTATGTAAATAGTTTCTTACTTTGAATGAATGAATGTATGTCTAGATGCATCTGTACAGTATAATCCATATGATCTGTCACAATGAGCTAAGTTGCTCATGCTTTGTATTGAATTCATATATTAACATGTTCTTTTAACTAACTTTTCCAGACCTGTATCTTTACTTTTTTCTGTGTTATGGAGCTTTTCTCCCAAGGCCTCCACTGAAAACGGGCTCTCTGGTCCAGTGGACTTCCCCGGTAATCAAACTGGAAATAAATAAATAAATAATAAATTAGCAAACTGACAATTTTCTGTAATGTTTAATTTCCTGCCCCACCATTTGAAGTGTGCTCATCATCAGTACATTTCTGTCTTTAGATAATTCCACCCAAGTGCACACCAATAGCAGGCCTTTACATGATTAATAGGAATGTCATACAATAACGATCCCTACTGGCCCCATGAGATACAAAAGCATTCCCTCAGATAATCAATTTTTATTTTACATTTGTTTACTGGGAAAGTCCGACTGGGCAGATACCCATTTTCAACGGAGGCCCAGGGAGAAAAGCTACACATAAAAAGAGATTTTACAAAATAATATTAAACAGAGACTTTTACAAACAGAACACTAAGAAAAACATATAGCAATGAAATTGGTGGCGGCTGGTGACTTCAAATCAAAGGGGGGCTGCAGTAGACAGCTGAGTGGGTGGGGCCAATTGGAAGGGGTGTGGTCAAATAGAAAGGGGTGGAGCTATGCTAAAAACTGGGACTTTAATATAATATGCCCTAGATGCCACTGCCAATCAGTCATTATGACAGTCCAATCAAGACAAATGAAGTGCAGAAGAAAAAAATATTTCAATACGTTGGCTACATGGCTAGATGGAAACAAAAAGGTTGCAAGGCATGAAAAAATAAATTGTTTTTAAATACATTACTAGAATGCCAGTCAAAATCAAGTATAAAAGACAAAATGCTTCTTATCATAAAAGACCTGCTGCCTGACAATAACTATCTACTTGTTTCATGGGGAAAATATGATCAAAGTAAAAAATGAGCAAGAAACAAACAAGCTCAAGATAAATTGCTTAACGGATTGGATCACTGCACAGGTTAAAGACCGCACATGATAGATTGGCATTCTGTTGAGTTTATGGGTAAAACCTGCAAAGATGGCTGTAAGTCTCCAAGAAATGTAATGAGCTTCTGAAAATACTGTAATCCTGTCCTTTATTACAAATACTGTCATATGCATTTTAATACCCAAGGCTTATACGCTATCTAGTTATGTAAATATTCTCTGCATGGCAACAATGTTGGTAATTCTTTAACATTATGCCTATTAAAGCTTACTTGCATCTTACAGTCTCAGACAAGCTTATCTGATGGTCATTAAAGCATTGCTACTTAAACACAGAGCAACAGGCATTGCAATGATGTGCTTTTCTGAATAAGAAGCATAAATCAGCAGTATAAAAATAAATATGACAGCAAACCAGAACATTCTGCAAAATCAAGTACAGATGAAAAGCCACTTAAGTACTTGTGTCTACCTTGGATGGGGGGATACTCTGCACACTTACACTGCATTAATGCTCCTTGCCTTGCTTGGACACATCCAGAGTCACTACGTGGGGGAGTGGGGTGCAACAAGTATGTCACAATTTGAAATGTCTCTGGCTGATGGTGATGGTCCTGACACATTTGTCATACCTCTCAACCTAAGAGCAAGAAATATGGACAAAGGCATAAACAGAAGTGGGCAAAGACCCCAAAGTAAGGACAATTTTAAATATTGCTCTTATGAACTTAAAAAGTTAATAGAATAGTATGTCTTGCATTAGTATGAATTTTTGAAGGGTATGAAGTCTGAAACTCAATGTATGTCATTATTTAGTGACTTCATTCCTAAATGATTTGCCAGAAAACCACAAGTTCTATGAGGAACAAACCAAAAATAAGAAGCAAAAATCTATTAATTCTGCAAAAATATGGACAGTTGAGTGGTATAATTCAGCCAGGGCTTTCTAAGTTTGCTGCCCTTCCCACCTCACAAAATCAGGGTGGAATGGGAACTCCCCCCTGCAGCTCTTCCAATGTCCCATTACTTGGCGATTTCACCCCATTTGCCATAAACACTATAATGTGCATACTGCTTTACTTCTATGATGATTTGGATTTCATTTAAAAGTTTTATTTTACATTTTACATCACAAACACTAACATTAATAGACATCTGCTAAACAAAGCAATGCAGTCTCACAATGAAAATAGACTTAGCATTAAAACTTCTCTGCCCTTGAAACTCACATTCATTGAAACAGCATTGAAACCCACATTCAAAGAAAATACATCTGGCCAGTAGTAGATAAAGATTAACTTTGGGCTGTTTTCAAATCATAGGTCCCTTGCACAGGAAACATATATGTGTTCTTTGATTCACTTTCCCGATTGTATTAAATTATATTCCTTGTATAATACAGTGCAGTTGTTACAGGGCTTTTAAATCTATTGTTTTGAACATTTTTTCCAGTAAACAATGAAACAAAATGCATGCACCATTAATGGCAAAACTGCCTAACTGATAACATTTCTATCATAAAAGTCTACACAAATATCTAAAATCCACCAGTGTCAGTAAATACGCACAGTCTCTGAAGAAGTAAAAGTCATTTAAATAATTCCACATTAAAGAGATCTGTAACTAAATGAAGAGGTTGCTGCCAGCAAACAACTTTACATTTCATTGTTTCATCTACAAATAAAGTGTCTGTTGCCCTTGAGGAATAAATTGCCTATGTTACAATAAAAAAATATGCTAGTAATATTGCAATATGGAATGGATGGCAAATTAGCAACAGGTTCATCGTTACTAGGCATCTCCGCCAAACAGAACATTCTCAGGACTGCAGCATCAACCCCTTTTAAAAGTACAACATAGTAGAATATCAGCAATGCATCTATATATTGCGGAAGTAGACCCCACAGCCTTCTACATCAAAAGCAAGTACACTACCTGTTGTGCTATTAACAATGCAAGCAGATTTAGCATAAACAGCACTAAACTTCTCTTCAAGCTCTCAGCTCCTTGTAAAATCCACAACACTCAACTGTATCTGTCAACTTTGAAGCACAAGAAATCTGGAAAAAGCCAAAATTTATTGGGGGGGGGGGGGCAAATGCCCCAAAACTAGGGACGTATTTTAAACATTGCTAGAATAAAATGCTGCGTTACCACCATGCATTTCACTGCCAAACCTTGAACCCAGGTGTCAGGACCATGTGCACTACAGTCAGAGCAACATGCCACTATACCAAATCAGCTGTTTCTTGAAAGACAGACTGAAACTTAAATGGCTATCATTTAGTGAATTCAGTTCTCACAACAGCTTTTAACCTCTTAGCACAAAACACCTATACAAAGACAATAATGGGGGAATACAGCCTACAAACATACCCAGTGAATTCAGTTTTCCCCATAGCTGTAAACCTCTTAGCACAAAAAACCTGGACAAAGCCACTATACAGCCGCAAAAATAGGGACAATTTTCAAATATTGATCATATAAAAAAAAATTGCTAGAATAAAGGGTTTTGTGTTACCATGTACTTTCTGAAGAATATGAAGTCTGAAATTCAAATGCCTGTCATTATTTAGTGAATTTAAAATCCTGAAAACCACAGACATTATAAGGAACAGAACAAGGTTTCACAAGTGGCGGTGGGTAGGGAAGCTAAGTTGTAGCTACCTGCATCTCAAGGCTCAGGGTTTGAGTATAGCTCCTGAGTTCTCTCTAGCCACCAGCTATATGTAACTGGGGCATTACACACACACACACACACACACACACACACACACACACACACACGTTATTCATGGTGGGTAGCTTGAATGATATGCAGAGAAAAAAAATCACTGCCAAGGACCGACACCAGAAGATCATTCATTGGTATAAGTTTTTATCAGCAACAGAGAGTAATGCCAATTAAATCATCATGATAACTAGTTAGCACAATGTCTGAGGCATTTTATGTTCACATTATTGTATTATCAAAACATATAAGATCACCGAGACATTCCCCAGCATACAGAAGGTATTCATATCCTTATTCATATCTTTAGGGACTATGGTTCACAGTGTAGATTGAGAGACGTTTGCCAGACCCAGGGGCATACTTCATTGAGCTTAAGAAATAATATAATAATCATGATTACAGTCAGTGACTTTGAAAACTGACAGCTCTGGACTGGTGGAATTTTCTAGCACTATGTCCACAAAAAAGTGTATAGACTTGTCTTATTGTTTTTGTGAAGAGTATAAGCCATATTTAAAATTAAATCTGTCATGGATGTCCAGACTGCTGTCAGAGATCCAAATGTTTGTTGCGAAGAATGGAGCATCCTAGCATCCTAGTATGGCAGTTCATTAAGGATATAACTGAAAATCTTTGAAGACTACTTAAGCAAATATGGTTTAATTAATATTTAGTGAGATGGGTTCTCCACACCATCAGATACAAGTATGTTTTTTTTTTAGTGAAAATGGGATTTGGACAGTAACTTACATAAATGCATGGAAAAAGTACATGTTTCATAGAGAGATAGGTTGAGAGGAAGAGGGACAGAGAGAGAAACAGTGTTAGAAGGGTATGCAACATAGTGAAAAGAATGTGTAAATAGTAAAACATGTGCAAGGCATAATGGACTGATTATATCATATATGCAACCATACTTTATCTGTCTGTTTACCCATTTATCTATTTATTCATCAGTACAAATATCCATCCATCTTTACAGAGCTGTAACTAGGGGGTGGGTTAGAGGGGCAGCTACCCCGGGTGAAATGGTTAGGCAGTGTGATTGTCAGGTGCCAGTAGTGCAGAAATATAGTACTGGCATTGCCTTATGAAGCCATGAAGATAATGTGGCTTCATACCTGAATACAAACAGTGTATTTGCAGTCATTTCTGAAATGCTGAAGTGCTCATTGTGTGGCAGTTTAACTGCAGCAAGCTGCTCAATACAGATAAACAGAAGAGATTTTTTAGATTTTGAATTAGGCCTTTCTTTCTTTCCTTTTTGCTCATCAACTTTGAGTCAAGGGGGCAGCAGTTTAGGGAATAGATAAGGTTGCCAAGTTGTCTAGCAGCAGTTCTGAGTCCATCCATCCATCCATACATAACACTCAACATATCTAGAGATGGGCCCTAGCCTGTCAAAAAATAGTATAAAGCAGGAATCATTTTGGTAAATGACTCAAGTAAATCTCTGAGACGCACACATGCTCACTCTCTCACTCACTCTACCATATAGGGAGAGTTTTGAACATAAGCAGTTTATCTGTCTGAATTTATGACCACGGCAATGCAATATTTATTTACAGACCAAGTCTGATATCATCTATCTAGACACAGTGCAGATTTCATTTTTCACTGCTGCGTTCGAGTACTGCAAAAAAAAAAAAAAAAAAAAAAAAAAAAGAAAATTACATTGACATCTGTTCTGTAGAGTCCGGCACCTACCTCAGTTTAATAACTTTGTTTTTACTTCACTTATAGAGACTGTGTCCATCTTGAGCGTCTTCTTTCTTCCTCTCTCTCTGTGATTCTGAGCTGCTCATAAGCAAGTCATCAAGACAAAGGGTAGAAGCAAGCCAAAAAAAAAAAAAAACAAAGAAAAGGGAATTTTCTTTGAAACTATCTAACTTTAATTTCACCAACGATAGTCCGACTCCGTAACAGTAGCACAAGTACTGTGCTTAGTGTGCTACAGGCTACTACTGATTGTTTCTCGCTCTCTTTTTTGAGCGAGAACCAATAGAAAGCAATCCAGCCGTTCACGTCACCATACGTGACTGTGGACGTGGCAGTCCAAAACCCCTTCTACTTACTGTGTGATTAAAAACCGCATAGATGTCTGGGCATCACACTGATGCCTTCTCTCATATCTAGACTGCCTGTAAAGCAGTCTGACAGAAACGGTAATTCACTAAATTAAAAAAATAAGTAAATTAAACAAAACCCGGAACTCAATGAGCATGTGCAGTTCGAGTTCCGGGACTTTGCGAGTCGGTCAGACTCAACAAACAAAATATTTTACATTTTTTTTTTTTTCAAATACAAATGTGAATCTTTTTGCTGGGAGGGCTGCAGTCCGGCAGTCCGATAGCACGAGCTGCCCCTGAATGAAATGTTTATTATGGATTGTTCAGTGTTAAAACAAGTAAAATAATAATATAAAAGGCTATGGAAATCTTGAAGCAGAAAGATAATAATCTGCTTGTAGTTCAATGTGAGGTAGAATAAAGTAGTTCACAGTACGTGTCTTTTCGGGTGAATGAGGTACATATGTTATAGTACAAGGGTAGGATATGGCATTTTTAAGTTAGTAAAGACAGAATTATTATAGTAGTTTTGTTAGTTTATTGATTAGTAGGTCTGGTATTAGGAGATAAATGGTGAAAAAAGATTATGGAAAGGCAGAGTCTAGATGGTATTATTGTTGTTATAGGTCAGCCTGAGTGCTACATGAACATAGCCATGTATTAGATAGGTGGGTTTTAAGTAGTAGTTTGAAATGAACAGAATTTGTTGTGGATCTAATAGTGAGTGGAAGTGTGTTCCAGGTTTTTGCTATTTGATTTGAATAGAGACAGTCTTCTGCTGAATTTGTTGACTTGGTGACTTTTAATATTTTATTGGTAGAGCATAATGTTCGTTTGTTGGAGTAAGGTACTATTAGGTTCTGAATAGCTGGTACGTTTTCAGGCTGGTGGGTCATTACAAGTTGGTTAAAATTTAGTAGTTGGGGTAGTTCCAGCCAAGAGAGTTTATGTAGAGCAAGGCAGTGGTGTGACTTGTGTGCAGAGTCAGTGGTGAATTTTGCTATCTTATAGCATATTTCAAGATTTCCATGGTCTGTTTTCTTGATTGGTTAATACGGGTGAGACAAAGGAGTGTGGATAGGAGGTGGGTTCTAGTAATACCTATTCTAGTATTGCTGGTTAGGAATTTTTTCTTTCTGTATAAAGTTTTTATGTATCTTTTTGATTGCTTGTGATATGTGTTGATCAAGTGTCAGATCATTGCCAATTACCACTAGGAGTTTTGTGTGGGATTCTGGTAGGATTATTGTGTTTTCAATGGAAGTGAAAGAGAAGCTAGGAGGGGGATCTAAGGATCTAGTAGGTAGGAATATCATAAGCTTGTTTTTAGGTGGGTTTAAAATGACTTGTAGATTTGAGAGACATGATTCGATAGTGGTGAAGGATTTTTGTGTGATATCTTGAAGTTGTATATTAGGGGCAGTACATATCAGTGTTGAGTCATCAGCATATTGGATCAATGAGGCTTGTAAGGTGGCAGAACTAAGGTTATTGGTGAAAATACTGTAAAGAGGAGGGCTAAGTATGGACCCTTATTGACTCCTAATGTGACTGGTAATAGTGAGGAGAGGTCTTGGAACTATTTTACTGCTTGCTGGATTCCTGCTAGATAGCTTTGAAACCAGGTGATAGCTGTGGGGCTGAGGTTTAGGTTATTGAGAGCAGTTAGTAGTTTGGGATGGGATACTGTGTCAAAGGCCTCTGACATATCCAGGAAGACTGATGAAATCATTTTACCTTCATTTCTATAGTGATTAATGGTGTTGGTGAAACTAAGGGCAGTTGTGGTACTATAGAGTTGGGTCTAAACCCATGTTGAGATTTGGCTTTGTGGTTGTTGGCTCAAAGATACCGGAGGAGTTGTGAGTGGATACATTTTCTAGTATTTTGTACAGTGGGGATAGGATGGCTATAGGTCTATAATTTGAGAGTTCGGTTGATTTGCCACCTTTATGAAGGGGGATTATGTGTGATATTTCCCATAACAGCGGGACATATTGTTCTGAGATGGATCTGTTTATGAGTATAGATATGGGTAGGAGATGGGTTCAGCTGATATCTTGAGAAATTCAGCTGGTAGGTTTTCAGCTGCTATTGTTGTAGGCTTTAATGATCCGAGTAGTTTTAGGATAGTCTTAGTGAGGGTGGGTTGCAAGGAGAAGGTATTGCTATTATTTTTGGTTAGTGAGGGGGTAGCTGTTGGGTTGGAGCAGGTGTTATTGACAAGTGCTAGGACACACTTGGTAAAGTATTTATTAAATTGTTCTGCAATGGTGTCAAAGTTGTTTGGTGTGGAGGGGGATGGAGTTGTGGCATGGTCAGGCTGAAGTATTTTATTGATTGCTGGCCAGAACTTTTGTGGGTGTTTTTTATGTTTCTGTTGTATTTTAGTATAATAGCTTTTTTGTCTTCTATAATTTGGCTTTTGTGAAAAAGTAGCATTTTGGATTGAAGAGTAGTGTTTAATAGTAAATTGGTGTAATAATTTACATGAGGAAAAGGTTGATGTTAGTATGCAGGGAGGAGACATAGGAGAGATGTTTAAGGGGATATGTGATTAGGGTAAATTAGTTGGGAGGGGTTTGGGATTGATGGGTTGGTGGAAAATATGTTAATGAGCTCTAGTATCAAATAGGTTGACTGTTGTGGGTGGGAGGGATTTGGTGAAAATACATGTAACTAATGGGGTGGGTGAGAATGGGGTAGGGTAGGGGGAGCGGAGTGAGCCCAAGCGAAGCGAAGGGTGAACAGAGAAAGCCGGAACCAAGACAAAAGTTTCTAGTGAAAAAAATATCAGTCAAGTAAGTAAATGGGCAAAATAGTAAGCATTTTACTACCCAGCTTTCTTGTCAAAGAGTCAGCTATAAAAAATAATGTGGATTAGAAAAGAAGGGGAATAAGTGAGGGGATATAGACACTAAAAAATGATGCAGAGCAGTATTTGAGAACCTACTAGAGGTAGATGAAATTTAAAATTTACACACGAGTGGGGTGCGTGTGAAGGGTAAAGAAAAAACAGAATGACTATGGGGCTTGAAATGGTAGACAGAGGTATGATAGGCAGACTGGAAGAGATGGCAGGATGGAACTAAAAGAATAAGCAAATAATTAGATGTGCAGGGGATTATTGGATATGTCTTAGTGGTATGCAGGCAGCCCTCTGTAAGCCAGTTAAGGTCTAGTTATATGGTTGGAGTATAACATACTTTTAGTAAGAGATAAGCAGATACTGAGCAGCAGTGTCTAGCTGGCTGGGTTGTTGCAGATGTCGAGCTAACATGTGATGGGAGTTTATTTAGTGTGTTCTTTACAGGATTACTGGTACCTTGTGAGAAAAACGTCCAAGGAATAAAACATTTAATAGAAAATAAACAGCAAGCGGCTCTAGCATACCACAGAGTGTAAGTGGGCATCCTAACAGAGTGTACTGAGGCAAGATGGTGCAGAACACTATTTTTTTTTCACCTTGGCCACATTAGCACCATGAATCTAGCTCTGAACTTGAATCAGCTGCACAGAACGAGAAAAAATATCCAGCTCCTTGTCTGCATTTTTCACCAGATTATTTGCTTACTGTTTATTGTAACCAAGAAATGAGGGTTCAGTACAGTTCCAGCTTCTGGTGCTTTTTAGAAGTGTATCAAGCTGCTGAATGATACAGAATCTCCAAGGAATTGACAGAGAACTAATTGAAGCCTTTGACTCTGCTTTGTCACCTGAACTCCCACTCACATAAATCTCCTCCACAGACAAGATTATACATATTTAAGTATCAGCATATGACAGGCCATAGCACACTGTGGAATTCATTAAAAATACGGGATACTCATAGCCCTACTTTACTGGTAACCATTTAAAATGCTGGAACCTGCTAGATCAAGTCCTAAAATGAATGGCAAAAATGACTTTGTATATCTGAGAAAGCCATTTCTCATAATATTCTCTTTTCTCTGAGGTCTGGTGATCTTGGAATTAGTATATATAAGTTCTAGGGGTGTGGGCTTCTTGCCCCTTGCAAAAAAAGAAATTTAAAGAGGAGGAGATATTCGCGGTTCACCCTTCTCCTGCATTTCCAATCTTTTTTTTTTTGGTATGTCAATTCTCAGCATTTCCATAGGGAGCAGTAATACTTCATGAGCTGAAAGCAATTACAGAGTCATAGGTTATATATTGGAAAATTCAAATCCATAATATGTCAGTACATTTAGCTACTTGAAGGAACTACCTGAAAACAGAGTAGTTCCTGAACTATCAATGCATTGAGCGCCATGTAGTTGGCACAATAATGAACCCATATGTAAAACTGATGTAAAAATCCCTTTGATTAGGTTACGTTTTCACCAGGTGTGAAGTACTATAGAATCTACATTAAGGTATTTTACTTGATATTTTAACGTATTTATAGGAAATGTATAATTTTGCTAAAATGGTTTCTGAAAATAAAGTAACAATATCCAAACAGCTGAAATTGTTTTTCTGCTGGACAATCACAATATCCCCCATAAAACCATTATTCTGGGGGATCTAAACTCTGATTGGCAAGTTATTACCTCAGACTCCCCTACAAACTTTATAAACCTTTACACAGTTTCAGTCAGGTAATTATCTCCACACTAGACTCAATAAAAGTAGTAACATGCATTCTACATTAGACTGTATCCTCCCCTCTCAGCCAAACAATATAAGCATCTTTGGTTGCTCCCCGATATAATTACTGATCTTCCAATTTTTATAGCACACCACCACAGCAATGTAAATAAAACAGTCTATACAACCAAATATGCAAGCTTACTTCATTCAACAAAGACACCTTTATCTCTTACTTATCACTCAACAATTGAGCCAAACTTAAGACCTTGGCTGCAGATGAAGTAGTCACTTACTTCAATAAAACCTTTTTCAACATTCTCTACAATCTTGCTCCTTTTAGACAAAGATTTAAACCAAACCCTGCACCTTGGTTAATCAAATCAAACAACTTATGTCATACAGAGATAAAGCCTGGAAAGAACAGCACTGTAGTAAAACACAAATGTGCTTACAGACAGTTTATAAATTGTGCTAAAACAAATTAAATAAGACAAACAATCCTATTATGCCAGTCTTCAGCTAAAATAGCAAAAACAATCCTAAATTGCTCTGGGCCACAATAAATAATATACTCCACCTTGGCCACACTATCACACCTTTGCAAACCCCAAGCACTACTGTGACAGTATTGCTAACTCAGTTCAACCATCACTTCATAGAAACAGTACATAACTTACTCAAAGTTAACCCTGCCACTCCATTCACCCTATCTGTACTGAAAGCAAATATTTCAAGTGTGAACTTGTTCAAATGGCTACCATTAAAAGATATCTTCAAAACCTAAAATCCACCAACTTAGCCACTACCCCTACTTCTATTTTGAAGAACAGGTCAATAACAGTGAACTACATCAACTTACTCTGGAAAACAAAATTCATCATTCCGCTGCACAAAGGTAGAAATTCCACCGAACTACAGACCTATACTATCTCCTCTATCTAAGGTTTTTTGAAAAATCCTCTTTCTCAAACTCAGCGTGGTTTCAGTCTGCACCATAGCACAAACACTGCCCTCCTCAGTTTCATGAACAGATAAACATTCAGAGAAATGCAGGTAACCTATTTTTTTCTCTCTTCTTAGATCTCTCTCTAAAGCCTTTGATACAGCTTATCATCAAAAATTACTAACCAAACTCTCTTCTTTAGGACTTTATCACTCATCTTTAATGGTTTCAGAGAAATCTATCAAATAGGTAACAAGTTGTAAAATGGCAAAACAAATACTCAACTTTTCTCCTCATATATGTTGGTGATCAAGGATCAGTCCTAGGACCATTACTGTTTAACATCTTTACACATGATCTCCCCACTAGAACCAAGCATGCCAACACAGTGCAATGAGCAGATGACTCTACCCTTATCTGCTCATCTCCTAAAATACTGTACCTTCCAACAGGTCACTCAACAGTCCTACTCATCTATTGAATCATGGTTACAAATCTCAAACCTAATCCTAAATGCTAAGAAAACCAAGTTAATGCTATTCATACCGAAACAGTATCAAACCAAAAACAAAGCTTTAGCTTTACATCAAAAGACAATACTATAATGTAAACAGTATCAAATATTAAACTGCTGGGTGTTAGTATTAATATAAATATATAAAATTTGAGTATCATATTTTTCAAGCCATTAGAAAAGACATGCCAAAAACTTGGTGTAGTTTATAGAGCTAGTCCATATCTCTCAGAATCTGCTAGGAAAACCCTCCCATTACAGTTCCCTTTTGTACTAACTGCACTCTCTCTCTCTCTATGTGTATATGTGTATATATATATATATATATATATATATATATATATATATATATATATATATATGTGTGAAGAAACTGGATGCATGCTATAACATAGATAAATTTGCAACTAATCTTCCATTCAGAACACATCATTGTGTTGCCCTTAAAAAGTTACATGGGATTGAGCTTCAACAATATATCACCTATGTACAACCTGTTGCTGCATACAACCTGATTTATAAATCTCGGAATTAGCTTTCTTTAAACAACATTTACTAATCACTGAAAATGGAACTGCGCTCAGCAAATAAATATCTCCTGATTTCTAGTAAATCTAAAACCACAGCTGGCTACTCACATTATTTAAGTTATGTCACACCATACTGACTGAACTACAACTAGAAAAACTGAAACCCTTTAAAGCCAGACTTGAAGAAAAATTGTACAACTCTTAGGTATGCTCCTGATCTGCAGCTAGATAATCATAACACCTCATCACTCCGAAAAGTACAGTTTTGTACCTACCATAAATGTAGATGTTGAAGTGTTCACCCTGCTGCAGTCATTACACTTGAGTTATCCTGTCGTCAGGCGGTCCCGCAGTCGGCCGGATTTCCAAAGTCTTGGTCCGACGTCGGCTGCAGTCGCCTCATCCCTGACGTCAGTGCACCAGGGGGGTACATATATTGCAACCGCCATTTTCATCAGTTTTTCTTGCCCCAGATGTCAGGTGCCTCCAAAAAGGTGATCCAAATCAGTACCAAATGGTGTGAACACTGTACAAACACAAACTCCCTTCAGCTATAAGCAAATACATCAGTAAGGCATAGCAGAGGATTAGCCAGTAGATCAGAGGGGTTGGAGGGAGGGTAACCTGGACTGCAGCAGGGTGAACACACGAACATCTACATTTATGGTAGGTACAAAACTGTGCTATGTTCATTGTGTTACCCTGCTGCAGCCATTACACTTGGGTTGAGTCCCAAAGCTAAGGCAGGGTGGTGGCATCATAGAGGGTTAGTGGAGGCAATGAGGCCCTGCAAAACTGCAGTGGCGAAGCCTGCCCTGGACTTAGAATAAAGAGGTAAGTGATAGTGTTTGGTGAAGATGTGCACTGAACTCCAAGTTGCAGCTTCTAAGATTTCCTTGGTAAGAACCCTCCTGAAAAAGGCTGTAGAGGTAGCTGTTGTCCTGGTAGAGTGGGATCTAATGGTAGGAGGAACTGGTTTCCCATGATGGGTGTAGCAGAATCGGATGCAATGGCCTATCCATTTAGAAATGGTTTGCTTGGATATGGCCTTCCCTTGAGAGGCTGTAGCATAGGAAACAAAGAACTGGTCAGTTTTTCTGAAAGCCTTAGTTTTGTCCAAGTAGTAACGAAGCTGCCTGTGAATGTCCAAGGAATGCAGGAGTCTCTCACCTTTGTTCTGTGGATTGGGGTAGAAAGTGGGTAGGTGGATGGTTTGATTTAGAGCTACACTGGAAACCACCTTAGGCATGAAGGAAGGATTAGTTCGTAGAGAAACTCTGTCTTGATGAAAAATGAGGAAAGGTTCCACTGCCATAAGTGCCTGCAATTCTGAAACTCTCCTAACAGAAGTTATTGCCAGGAGTAGGGCAGTCTTCCAAGATAGGAAACTGAAGGTCTGCAGAAAAAGCTGGTTCAAAGGGAGGTAAAGTTAGTTTTTCCAGAACAAAATTGAGGTCCCATGTAGGTGTAGGAGCTCTTCTAGGTGGTCTGATGTTTTTTGCCCCTCTGAGGAACTGCCTTAGGAGAGGATTTGAAAATAAAGGTGGATTCGTGTCGTAGTGAGCTGAAATAGCTGAAGCATGGATTTTAATTGAGGAGAAGGAAAGTCCTTTATGCAACATCTCAGCTAAATACTGCAGAATGTGAGGCATATGAGGCTTTGTTGTGTCTTGGCCTTTAGCTTGGTTCCAAGCAGAAAACCTTTTCCATTTGTCCGAGTAAGCCTTCCTGGTGCTTGGCCTCCTGGCTTCTAGAATAACATCCAGCACTGCTTGTGAAAGAGGTGCTGGTTGGATGCTCAATTGATTTTCCATGCAGCCAGATTTAAGGTTTTGATCTGGCTGTGTAGAATCTGCTTGTCTTGCTGTGTGAGCAAATGAGGTATTTGAGGCAATATCCATGGTGGGCTGTGAGCCATATTCTTCAATAGCAGGTACCAGTGCTGGCGTGGCCAGTCTGGGGCTATGAAAATCATTCGAGGTTTCTCCTTTTTGACCTTCAAAAGAACCTTTGTGAGAAGAGGTAATGGAGGAAAGGCATATGCTGTCAGGTTTTTCCAACTGAAGGAGAGAGCGTCCACTTTCCAAGCTTGATGGTGGAATGTACTTGTACAAAATTTTGTCAGCTGGTAGTTTTGAGGACTGGCAAACAGGTCTATATTTGGTAGACCCCATCTCTGAGTTATCATTGTAAATATTTGTGGGTCTAACTTCCACTCGTGGGGATTTTTGATGTTTCTGCTTAGGTCGTCTGCCAATGTGTTTTTCTGTTCTGGCAGGAGCTGAGCTTGTAACTGGACTTGGTAGGCCAGAGCTGTGTTCCATAAGGTTATTGCTTGCCTGCAAAGAGGGTAGGAATGTGTGCCCCCTTGTTTGTTTATGTACCACATTACCATGGTGTTGTCCATCTTTATTGCAAGTTGTCCGGGCTGTAGTAGATCCTTGAAGGCTGTCAGAGCTTTCTGTACAGCTAGCATCTCTTTTTGGTTTATGTGCAGTTTTCTTTTTTCTGCAGTCCATAGGCCTTGAATGCATTGCCCTGCCATGTGTGCCCCCCAGGCATAGTCTGAAGCATCTGTTGTGATAATTTGCCTGGGTGGGGGCAAGGTGAAAGGCTGACCCTTGTTGAGGTGACATGCCTGTGCCCACCATAGAAATTCCTGTCGAAGGCAGGGAATGAGAGATATCACTGTGTCCAAGCTGTGGCTGTGTTGAGACCATTCACTTTTTAGGTACCACTGTAATTTCCTCATATGCAGTTTTGCAAATGGTATTATCAGAATGCAAGATGCCATGAAGCCCAAAGCCTGCAGAATTTTTCTTGCAGTTAATTGGGTCTTTGTTGCCATTGTTTTGAAATATTGAGTCAGTAGTAATTTTTTGTATGGTGTAAGATAAGTCTTCTGGGCCATTGTGTCCAAGCTGGCACCCAGGAATGTCATTTTTTGTGAGGGTACTAGTTTTGACTTCTTTTCATTTACTGTGAACCTTAGACAATTCAGTAGTTGCTTCACAAAAGCCAGATGTTGTAAGAGAATGTCTTTTCTTTCTGCTTGAATGAGGCAGTCATCCAGGTATGGATATATTTGAATTCCTCTGTCTGCAGCATGCAATTACTGGTGCCAGGCATTTTGTGAATACTCTGGGTGCAGTAGATAAGCCAAAGGGCAGTGCAGAGAATTGATAATGGGTTGAACCTGCAATGAAACGGAGGTATCTTCTGCAACTCTGTCTGACAGGGACATGCAGGTATGCCTCCTTGAGGTCCAACGTTATCAGCCATGCTTCCTTGCCCAACATGGGAAGTAGCTGATGTAGTGTTAGCATCTTGAATTTGGGAACTTGTAAGTGTTTAGAATTGAAAGGTCCAGAAGGTCCAGAATTGGTCTCCAAGCATTTTCTTTTCTGGGTACTAGGAAGAGTCTTGAGTAAAATCCTTGGCCTTGCTCTTGAGTTGGTACCCTTTGAATGGCTCTCATGGCCATGAGAGCTGTAATTTGTTTTTGAGCCTCTGCCCTTTGATTTTGTGGCAGGTGTGGCATTCCTCTTTTTATTGGCAAGGTGTGAAAGTGGAATCTGTATCCTCGTAAAATGATGTCTAGTACCCATTTGTCCTTTGTGACCATGTGCCAGTTGTCTGCAAATAGTGCTAGCTTTCCCCCCAGGGGGGCTGACAAAAGAGTTTTGTTTGGCCAGTTGAGGTGCAAGTCATTGAGTTTGTCTTCTGGTGGGTTGAGACCTGTCTTCTCCTCCCTTCTGGGTTGGAGTGCCCCATTGGCGAGGTTTATACTGAGCTTGTCGTTGTCCTCTGACCCTTGGGCGCCTGTATTTACCTCTCTGAGGCCTGTCAGTGGCTGGAAAGGACCAATTTTTTGTTGGCCAGTTTCTGCTGAAGCGAGGGGGTTGTACTTGTAGGAAATCTTTGACTGTCTGCATTAATTTTTCCTCATCTTCCATTTTCTTTAAAACTTCTTCTGCTTTAACACCAAAAAGAACATCCTGCTGTAAGGGAGCATCTAGTAGTTTTGCTTTAACATGATCAGGCAGACTTTGTTCCTTTAACCAGGCATGCCTACATATAACTGATCCAGTGACAGCTGCTCTGCAAGAGGCCTCTAAAGAATCAAACCCACATTGCAAGGTACGTTTCCCTACCTGCTCGGTGGCGTGCAACAAATCCTGTACTTCTTTCAATTCAGATTGTTGAGGGAGGGTGGTTATCTTTTGTTTTAACTGAGAGATCAGAAATTGCTGATATTTAAACATATGAAGTTGACAGTTTAGAGCCCTCATAGCTAAAGTGGCTGAGGTGTAAACCTTTTCCCCCATCTGTCTAGTGCTCTTGAATCCCTTTCAGAAGGTACTGGATTTTTAGCCATGGAAGCCTTAGCCCCCTTGGGACCCTGGGAGATAGTCTCTGGGTCAGCTACTGGGCTTTTGTAAAGAAATTTGTGGGAATCAGGTACTCTGTAGTATCGGTCAGGCTTGGCTGGAGCAGGAGGCAGAGAGTCAGGGTTGAAACTGGATTCTAAATAGACATCATCCACAATGTCCAAAACAGGAGGGATGGCTAGAGGTCTGTGTTGGGGGAGTAAACAAAACTCTCTGAGCCTTTTCTTGGAATCAGAGTAATCCTGACCTTCCCAGTGAAAATGTTCCCTCATAGTGTGTAAAGTTTCCACAAAATAGTAATCTTCTGGAGGGGAAACTGAGGGAATAGAGTCCTCAGCATCAGAATCTTCATAAGGAGAGAAGGAATAGTGTTGGTCCTCAGAGGAATCCGAAGAAATAGACAGTTGATCAGAGGAAGCAGATTCTTCCTCTAGTCTAGGCCTTTTGTCAGGAGGAGGCTGAGAACCCCTGATAAGAGAAATCAAATCTTCAGCCATCTTGAGCATCTCGTTCTTAGGCATAGGGCCTTGAACAGGAGACTGAAGTGAAGCCTTTTTCAGTTTGGAAGGAGTCTTCGACTTGGAAAACGTTTTGACAGTAAGAGTTGTCGGTCTGAAAACGCCTTCAGAAACCGATGGCGTTTCAGAAGCACTGATGTCCCTGGAAGGTAAATCGTCGGTAGGGCCTGAAGTAAAAGGCTGCGTTGGCCTAGTACATTCCATCACAATATCAGTAGCGGTCTCGGTTTCTTGAACTGCGGTAGTCAGTGGCTGCATTGGAGCCTCACTGATAACCGGAGACCGGATCAACCGAGGCCTCGGAATCGGGCTTAGGCCTGGGCTGTCGATCCTTATCCCTGTGCTTTTTGTGCACGCCGGTAGTTGGAAGCTCAGATAGCATGTTAAAATTAAGTTTTCTACCAAAAAAGTGTTGTGCGAAATCAAATCGTCTTTTAATAGTACGGTTATTAAATCTAGCACAAAAACGACAAGAAGTGACGTTGTGATCAGGGCCTAGGCAAGGGGTGCAATAAGAATGAAAATCCTTATGAGGTATTTGCTTCCCACAAGAAATACAATTGTTAACTTTTTCTGACATCGGACTGAGGCAAGAAAAGTTTCCCCAACGTGGTACTTAGCTTTATAGAAGACTTCGGTCTGAAATTCAAATTCGAAAATCTCAGGAGTCGGCCGACCGGCACTTGCGAACTGCTTCTGCTTCGGGCACCGCATGGCAAGAAAGACTGAAGAAAATGGCGTCAGTTGCAATATATGTACCCCTGGCACACTGACGTCAGGGATGAGGCGACTGCAACCGACGGACCAAGACTTTGGAAATCCGGCCGACTGCGGGACCGCCTGACGACAGGATAACCCAAGTGTAATGACTGCAGCAGGGTAACACGATGAACATCATATATTCTTATAACCATTCTCTTTTCTAAATGTATATTGGCAACATTGGAATGCCTGCCCCCTATTTTTGTACATATTATATGTATGCTATTTGAAGTTTTTCTTTTCTTTTGTTCATGACTATGTATGGTTTTAGATTTCTCAAACTCATTTTGGGTAGTTTAAAAACATGTAATCACAGGCTATATTTTTAATGTTTTATGTTTTAATATGAATCGCAAGCTATGTTTCCAATGTTGTATGTTTTAATATGTAAACATAGAGCTTTTCTCCCCAGGCCTCTGCTGAAAAAGGGGTTTGCCCAGTCAGACTATCCCAGCCAACAAATGGAGATAAAATAAAATATTTTAAAAAATAATTAAAACACTCTACCAGAAATCTAACTAATGAAGCCAAGGCTCGGTATCTTGGCATCCCAAAATATTCTGGAATCTGATTAAATCTATCAACTCCATTAGTTTCCCAAGATCAGTCTACCTCCACCTTTTCACTTGATTTGATTAAGGCCATATCTCTATAGTCTCACCTAATCCTGACACTTAGTTCAGTACTTTTCCATTATTGGGGCATCACTTCTAATAAGCGCTTGGAATCTTAGCACGTGCCCGGAATGATCGCACAGCTGCTGCTGATGTGG